>NC_071271.1:17422574-17722574 GCF_023375685.1 Ictalurus furcatus
GTAGTGACTAAATTATTAGCTTGTGTATAAACTATTGCATATATACACTTTAAGGCAGAGAGGCAGCTGTAAATATAAGGGGCGTGTCAGTCTGTGTGGCTTAGTGGTTAGCAGGTATGCCTCGCACCTCCAGGGTTGGGGGTTTGAATCCCGCCTTTGCCCTGTGTGTGTGGAGTTTGCATGTTCTCCCCGTGCTTCTCTGGGTACTCCGCTTTCTTCCCCTAGCCCAAAGACCTGCGTTGGCATTTCCAAATTGTCTGTAGTGTGTGAATGGGTGAGAGATTGTGCGCTGCAATGGGTTGACACCCTGTCCAGGAGGTCCCCTGCCTTGTGCCCTGAGTCCCCTGAAACCCTGTGTAGTACAAGCTGTGTTATGGAAAATGGATGGATGGATGTATGACCGTCACTGAATCTACAGTCTGGGCTAGAAAGAAATCAGCCTCAGCTTCGCTTCTTCATAGCACTCTGTATAAGACCACTGGCGGTACGGTTGCGCTCGTTTCCACACAAGTCCAAAATAATCCATTTTAAGATATTTGTTAACAGCAAATAATCTGATGTGAAGGCCAGAAATGAGATTCTTTTGAAATCTTTGTAAGACAGCAGGACTTTGCCCAGTTATTTAAACCAGACCCTCCTGGCCATATTCATTAAAAGTATAATCAGTTATTTTGATGGAACTTTGCTCTGCAGTGCACCTAAAGTCTTAGCGCCAAGTTTGATCCATTTTATGGCACAGTTCAATAAAGAAGTCTGTTTGATTTACAGCCATAAAAGGCAAGATCTGTTTGATAGACTCTGACACAAACAGGATATAAAGATAAATAAGATGCAGACAGAGGATACGTGAATGAAGAAAATGGCCTGAACTGAAATATCTCCTGTGCAATGCAAATCATTGACAAAGCTGAACAATGATCAATCAGTGTGCACACACAGAGAGAGAGAGAGAGAATAAATGGAGGAATGCCAGGAGAACTGATCATAAATCATGCATTATCAAATTTTTCATCAATCGAATTCTACCTTGTGGAGACCACATTAAAGGGGCACACTGTTGTTTCTCCGTTCTTACCCTGCACAACACAGTAAAACCAAATTGTGTGTTTATAAGCAACAGGTGGATTATCCTATCTTTATGAGCTACTCCCACTGACGTGTGCATTACAGTGGCTTCGTCATTTTATCCCTACACCCACTCCTAACCTTAACCTGAGTAAACAAAGTGACATCATTTACCTATTTTCTTTCTTTTCTTTTTTTAAAAAAAATAATAAGCTGCATCTTTTCTTTATAGGGACCAGTGAAAAGTTTCCATTCCTACGTTCCAATCAAGGAGGACATTTGATTCACAAACAGATAATTACACGCCCAAACACAAACACTGGTTTTATCATCCTCATCTAAATGGTATGCTTACTCTTACCCGTAACCCTAATCCTGTTTTAACCTCTGTAACCGAAGGGAAATCTTTTGGCTGCTATAGTTTTGCAAATAAAATCTGCATCTTCTGTATTAAAAAATAAAGCACACCCTCTCCCCAACACACATACACACACGCCATAATCAAGGTCACCTCCATTGCCCTCTTCAGTAGAATATTGCCATCTAATGGACAAAACAATCCAATAATTACAAATCAAACCAATAATGAGTGAACACTTTCTTGCTTCTAACATTTTTATTCTGCCAAAGATGTAGAGCAACATTGTCACTCAATCAGTCAATGTCAAGGTGTTTCTGAGCCTCAGCTATTTCAGCTATATGTTGTAATAAATCCTCCCTTGCCCCCCCCTCTATCTATCTCTCTCTCTCTCTCTCTCTCTCTCTCTCTGAAGCAGAGCCCCCACCTGTAGGAATCTATGTAATGTTTTCCAGACGGTGTGAGTTTCTGTTTCTTTCACTAGTAATGTAAGCATTAGAAAAAAGTGCAGGGAGGAATCAGATCTCAAAAATCAGCTAAATCAGATCTCACGGCAGCACAGAGACAATACTCAACCACCTCCCTACGTTTACTTATCTACACACACCCCAATGCAACACATGTTCAAACATTACCCTGGGTACAGGTTTATGATGTGTTGTACGTCCATCTTTTTTTTTTTTTGCCCATTATCACAGTTGTCAATGGCACAGAATAAACAAACAGACATTGTCTAGAAGGCAGCCTCTTATTGGTGCTCGTGTCTTTATTCAATGCTCACTGGTCATATCTCTTTCACTGATGAGCCGCTCCTGCCCTTTGAGCACCTGCCACAAAGCTACCTAACAGTACTTGGATACGGGACAAAGCCCAAACAAGCTTATTGCCAAGGTCTGTCTAAAGATAGGATAAGTAAACAGAAAAAGGAGTGTCACATAAAACCCTGACCTGTCTCTCTGTGCCTCCTGCTCTTAAATACGGCTTAGTGCCAGTGACGTGGACTAGACTGTCTGGGCGATGAGAAGATCTTCAGCACTGAGACTATCCTGGGCCACGTCTCCACAGGCAGAATGAACACTCACATGTCTCCTGAGAACAGTCACATGGTGCAACATCTGTGGGAAATCACAAACCGGAACTTTGTCCCCCCTCATCCTCACTCTATTTTAAACTCACACTCTCCTGCTCACTTCTGCCGCTCATAGCTCACTTCCTGTCTTACTAGCTCATTTATCCCAAAAGCATCTCACTGCCTGCCTCCTCCTCTTCCCCTTCCTCCTCCTCCCTCCTTCTGAAGCCTTCTTGGCCTGCAGCAAAAAAGATAAAACTGCTATTTCAAATAGCACCACCGTAGTACTTTTACTACACACGTAGCACTACACAGGTTATGTCTCAACCAGCTCCCTAGTTCAGTAGTCAGGGCACTGATCAGGGAGGTGGCCATTTTAAGGGCTGTCTCAATCGCAAAATCCTTCCAGAGCAGTGGAAGGTTCACTCCCTAAAAGATCCCACAATGCACCACAATAACCAGGGAGAATCAGTGCTCAATATGATCCCTTACCGGAAATGATGTCATGTTTTCTGAAGCCTTTCAGCTAAAAGGGGGGGGGGTTAACGATTACTTATGTTAGCGATTTTTAACTTTACTTGACATTCTATATATGTATAGATTGTATATTACATCATATATATATATATATATATATATATATATATATATATATATATATATATATATATATATATATATATATACGGTTTGTTTGAGTCTAATGATTTAAGTGTTATGATTTTTTTTAACCACTATCTAGCCTACGATTCTGCTTGAAGTATCATGACAGAAATGAATGCAATTAAGCTAACAAATTTATGACATATGTAAATATTTTTACGTTTTTAATTTTTGGTGATGTTTTACAACACAAGTATGTAATCTTGTTGCTGGAAATTGAGTTATCAGTGTTCCAATGTATAGTGAGCCGGCACTGAAAGCCCCCTAAAGGGATTCTTCCTACAGTGCCAGCTGTATATTGGGAGCCTGTTATACCCATTATACACGTTAAGCCATTAGAGAATCCGTTGCTGGAGTTCATGTTGTCTGGGTTTGTCGTCTCAGCTCACCAACGGGCGGAGATCCTGATCTCCACAGGTAACTTTGGTCTAGGTAGCGTGGCCAAATTTGTGTGTGAAGGTGATCTATGTGAAAGCAGACTCTAGCTTTGATTTACAAAGTTTTTTTGGAGACGGCCAACGTGATGGCCAAATCCACGGGGCTGTTCACCATGTACTACAAGGTGGAGCCAGAGGCCAACAGTGCGGTCTCCATACCTGCAGAGCTCAAACCAGAGGTCAATGTAGCGACCTCCAGAGCTCCAGCCTGAGACCAACGTGGTGGCCTCACCTCCAGAGCTCCAGCCCGAGAACAACGAAGTGAGACCAAGCTCCAGTTTGAGGCCGACAATGAGGCCTCCCAAGTCCTGCTCCTACTAGAGGCCGACAACATGGCCTCCCAAGTCCTGCTCCTACTAGAGGCCGACAACATGGCCTCCCAAGTCCTGTTCACACCAGAGGCCAACGACAAGGCCTCCCATGAGAGCCTTATCTCCCTGCAGTTCTCACCTGGTTTCCCACTGAAGCTAAGCAGGGTTGAGCCTGGCCAGTACCTGGATGGGAGACCTCCTGGGTAAAATTAAGGTTGCTGCTGGAAGGAGTATTATTGAAACCAGCAGGGAGTGTTCACCCTGTGGTATGTCAGTATAGTGACAGGGACACTAGGAGCCCACTCCAATGCTACAGACAATGTCTGCCTTGGGTCATGAGCGGATATTTTGCACGAGGGGCAGGACCGCTGGGAGGGAGTGTTTGTGGGCACGACAGCACACTTTTGGGTTGACATGACTGTTTTCTTTGCCATGTGTGATTGGTTTTGGTTTCTCTCCTATCTCCACCCCTGTTTTGTGATTGGTTGTTTCCCTTGTGTATCATCATTGTCATTCCTTATGTGAATACTTTTTTTATTCATCGTATTGCACTCTTGAAAGAGCCTGCATTGATGCATGACAGTGATCATAATCAAACTTTTATTCATTCAACCATCTTCAGTAACTGCTTTATACTGGACAGAGTCATGTTGGGCCCAGAGCCTATACTGGGAAAACACTGGCTATGTGGTGGAAATACACCTGGATGGAATGTCAGTCCATCACAGGGCAATTTATCTTAGATACCGGAGAACCTTGAGGAAAGCCACACAGGCACAGGGAGAATATGTCAAACTCCACAGACAGTAACCCAAGCTCAGGACTGAACTGGGAACCCGTTCAACCTGATTAATTAGGATTATACATAAATGCTTTTTGACATTCCAAAATCTCAGTATCAGATATTTCTGCTGAGAAATAAACACTAACTACAGTAGACCTAGCTTTTTTTTGTTTTGTTTTTTTTTTAATAAGGGATGGATTGTTACATTTTAAAATCAGCCAGTGGCCATACAGAGGGAAAAAAAATATGCTGCTCATTTATATAATCACAAACTGAATTAAAACCAAATTCTTTAGAGATCCCCACCCCTAGAAACATGCTTTGCATAGACAGAATGGCAAAAATTCAACATGAGATGCCAAAGTTTGGTAACCATTAACCAAACTAATATGCAAAAGTAAAAACAAAAAAAAAAACCCCTGATCAATATGAAGATGGAGTGCAAATGATTAAGCTCTGCGGCAGACATGCAAACTCTTTCCAGCTCATGACAACCATCTGCAACCCGTGCAGCACCAAATGGACCTACTTTTTTCAGTGCTACATAAAACTTATTTTAACCCTGCACTGGCCTCATGTATTGGAAACTCATCTCCTCACGTTACGATAAAGCGGAGAGAGGCTCTAATTCAGATGCTGCATAGCAGGAAAATCTATAGCGTGGAATTAACACTTACACTGTACATTGGTGTCCAGCTATTAATGCTCCACTGGGGATTTTGCCGTGTAGGGTGAAAATATTCGCTCTCTATAGATTACACATCTCCTTCTTTCCTCCCTCTTTGTCTCCGCCTCTTTCCCTTCTTCTCCCTCCCGCCTCTTCTTTCTGAGCTATTTATACTGCAGCACCAAGACAAATCTATTTGTAGAAACCATTGCACAGATGACTGAGTGACAGAGTAAGAGCCAGGAAACAATTCTAGAGAGCTAAAAACTGCATACGCTTGCATTTTTCCTTAAAACCCCACAAGATTTATGGGAAGAAGTGAAGCAATACACAAGAGTCAGTCCTGAGGATGGTACAGCAGTGGTTTAACTGGCTGTAATTTGAAGCATGCGTCTCACCTCCGCTTTGTCCTGCTCCAGTGTAAATACACAATCCTACAGCAGAGAGTAGAACAATAATAAACTTGGGCTTCTCCCTCCTGGTGACGCACAGCTGACTGGCCTGTTGCTGCCACAGTCCAATCTCTCCTCTCTCTAACAATCTCTGAGAATTTGGTGTCAGGGCAAACTCCAGCTGAAAGAGTCTCTCTTTGTTTACTGATGTGTCACAGCCCTGGGCGAGAAAGTGTTAGAAAGCCACAAAGATCATGGACCAAAAAGGGCTGGGAAAAAGAATGACAGGGAGGAGGAGGTAAAATGGGAAGAGAAGAGATGGAACAGCAAGAGAGAAATTTTATGGCAGAGTAGATCAGAAGCTGAGGTAGGAGCAAGTCGGGACAGTATCGTTTTTGGCAAAAAAAAAAAAAAAAAGGTTTTGCAGCATATTCAATAAACTGTCTATTCAGAGGAAAAACTCCAGTCTCTTCATGCCCCAGGTTTAAAAAAGTGGAGAAAACACAGATATCGTTGCACCACCAACAATTAACGAATCAGAACTCTACTACTTACTTGTCAATCATGTTGCCTGTCAATTCAGGAAGTTATCATTTAGAGATATATAGACAGATATATGCAAAAGGAGGTGTAAAGAAAATAGGGACGTGCAAAAAAACTGCTAGCTGTGATGTCAATGTGTACCATATGGGTGGAAAACTGACAGCTGAGAAAGTGAGAAAAAGAGATGAGAGAATGCAACAAGTGATGAGAAGAGAGGAACTAAATTCTGCCCCACCCAGGGCTCGCACACTATGTGGTAATAGGTCAGGAAAAAGTCTTCAATCATCATTTCTCAATGTGAGCAGATAGATTTACACGAAACCCTCCCAGTTTCTGAAAATCATACCCATCACCTCAGGATTTTGCGAGTCATACCTTTCATAGCATGCTAATGCAAGTATGACGCTGAAGCAACACACTTCCCCTCTCGTCAAAATGCTCTGCGTGCACTGCTATGTTGGCTGGGGCAGGAAGAGATCTCTTCAAACCAGCCCATCAAATCATTAACTATTTTCAGTGTTTGAAAAGCCTGAATACACAATGCTCCCAACCAACACACTCACAGGGATGCACATCTCCAACAGTGCTAGTTTTTCCACTTACCTAGCACTTTGGCTTAACTGGCACTTCCTTACGTGTTCCATAAACATATGCACCATTCCTCCACATAAGCAGAGTTGGAATCTAGTGGGAGGAGGTACACTAGCCTGCAGATATAAACATACATCTCAGCTGCCAGTGGAGGGGGAGGGGACTGCAGACAGATGCAGAAAATGGGTAGGGTTAAGTTCAATCCATAATACCACATTTAAGGTGCAACAGTTAAAGAATAGTCAAATGGTCTAGCAATAAGCTCTTCTATGGTTGAAACAAAACATCCAGAAAAATGAACACATGGTCATGGAGAGTTTTTGTATTGCTGTTGTAAAAAGCTTTCCTTTTTCTCATCCTTCTTTTCGCTCGACATTTTGAGTTAGCTGCAGGTTCGTTCACAAGTCCTACGTCACTGGAGCTGCACTCGCTGGCACTGTATATTGATTGTGTCATTGACTATGCAAATGTGTCCCTTATGTAACCTAGATACAGTCTGTAATTGTGTAAAAATAGCCAGCTACTCTCACCACTTTCTAAACAAACTGCAAGAGTCTCCAAATGTTCTCATTATTTCAAACACAGTTTTCACAATACTATCCCATTTGGCAGTAATATAACGCCATATACCTCAATCAAAATGAATGCAACAAACTTGGTAAATTTGGACAAGATGGGACAGGTACAGGAACTCTTAACATTCCACTCATCCCCAGGGCCCTGTGCCCTACAGCCACTCCCTTCAGGCAGTGCTTTGCTCTGTGGGCATGGCACAGCCTGGCTATATCAGTCACATACCAGTTAGAAATCCCAGCCCTGGAAGTTAGAGGGCCGCTTGACTGGAATTGGTGTGGCCTCGATCTCCTCCTCCCAGTGCTTAGAATATTCACAGAGCCTTATAAGGGCAGGTCATGCTGTTTGGAGCGGGGCAGGGGGTTCCCACAAGAGTTCCAGTGCTGGTCCAAGTTAATGCTGAGCAGATAGAGCAGCTACTTTCAGCTAAATAATTTACACCAAAAAAAGGCCTCTCAAGAGAGGATCTGCGACAGAAGCCAAACTTTTTAGAAAGCTGGAGTCAAAGAACTACAGCCAGATTGTTGCGTATGTTTATCATCTCTGCTACAGTATCTTTTGGGTCCAAAGTGGGTGGACTCAGATGAAACAGCAACTGCAATGTTCTCTGCAGGCTTTACTGTTCATAGTTTAAACTGGCGTTTAGATGCTAGATGTTTAAGACCGGCTTAGAGATCTGTCTTTACAGATCTGCAACAACTGGGCTGCATTTTCAAACACAGCATGTTATGCTGCTTACATAGTAAGATAAATTGCTTTATTAGTTGTCTTTAGTTAAATGGTTTGGTGAGCTTGCTGCACATGCAAATGAAGACGAATTCTTAAGACAACTGCTTGATTCATCTTCAGTAACTGCTTTATCCTAGTCAGAGTCATGGTGGATCCAGAGACTATCCCAGGAACAAGCCTATTCCAAAGCAAGGAACACACCTTGAATGAAATGCCAGTCCATTGCCACACACACACACCCTCTCATTCATACCTTGGGGAAATTTAGAGTCACCAATCATCCTATTGGCATGTTTCTGGGAAGTGGGAGGAAGTCATAGAACCCAGTGGAAACCCAAACATACACTGGAAGAACATGAGAAACTAGACAGACAGTAACCCGAGCTCAAGCTGCAATGCTACCTATCAAACACTAAGTGTCGCAAAATCCATCCATCTATCCATCCATCTTCCATACCGTTTATCCTACACAGGGTTGGGGGGAGCCTGGACACCCAGGACAGGCTCACACACATTCACACACTATGGACAATTTGGAAATGCCAATTAGCCTACAACGCATGTCTTTAGACTGGGGGAGGAAACCGGAGTACCCGGAGGAAACCGGAGTGCCCCCTGTGTGTTAGGAAATACGCAAGGTCAAGGCAAAGGTAAGCGCTAGTCAGGCAACCTCGACAATGTATACTGTATACAATTTGTAAATGTGAGCCTGATCTTAAAGCTTTATAATTAGACTAAATATTCAGACCGTTTGCATCTGTGCCACTGAGGAATAGGTCGAGTGATTCCTATTGCAAACCATGGGAACATTTAATTCCATGAAATACTAACAGACAAAAACAGGGATTATCTTTGACAATAGAATGCATTGAAGGTCTGACACACAAGTCATATTACAACAACGATGGTATGTCAGCATTACAACATTTCCTTAGCCACAACAGCCAAACCATAGTCAAGGGGAGAAGTGAATACAATATATCTGCAGAGAGCTCTGACAACGGCTATTATTACTCCACACAGCTGCATGTCAGTGGTGGGTCATTTGGAATTACTCCCAGTTGGTTAGCAGACAGACAGAGCTTATGAAATCATGACAATCATCATGCCCTGCCATTCCACACATTGCATCCATAAATACGGGATACCAGCGTTCCTATGGGTGAGGAGGAAATATTCTGGTAGATATGATGAGCATCTGCTCCATTCTCTAAGCTTCTCACAAAAATATTACATTCACAATTGCTTTGCAATACAACCCTTAAATGTTAACATGATAATCTTGTGAGACATGACCATAAACTAGGAGGCCAGCACAAGCACTACAGTGAGGTCCTATAGGCATCCTGACAGGAACATACAAAGCTAAACATGCCAGAACTCCGCTGTGCACATACCACCATTATCTGGGTACTGATATCATTTCAATCAGTTTGCATGCAATAGCATTCCTGAAACTCACATTTTCCCCTTTATTTTATCAGACATTTCAAATGTAAAAGGCCTAAATCTTACATTATATAGTCTTTCTTTCTTATCCTGCACCCCTATCATTCATAACATATCATCAATATGTTATGGGTTGATCAGCAATTTCAAGAAACGCCACAAACTCTGTAGCACAAGATCATAACAGGATCATAACAGGCTACATCAAACAGGTTCAGCAGGGTTTCTCTTAAAAAAAAAAAGGAAAAGAAAGAAAGTATTTTCTCTCTGAAAATGAGCTCAGGTATAACTTGAGCAACTTCATATAAAGTACTTAATCATCATCCATCCATCCATCTTCTATACTGCTTATCCTTTTCAGGGTCACAGGGAAACCTGGAGCCTATCCCAGGGAGTATCGAGCACGAGGCGGGGTACACCCTGGACAGGGTGGCAATCCATCGCAGGGCACAATCACATACACATTCACACACCCATTCATACACTACGGACACTCTAGACCTACCATGCACGTCTTTGGACTGGGGGAGGAAACCAGAGTACCCGGAGGAAACCCCCGCAGCACGGGGAGAACATGCAAACTCCGCACACACAGGGAAGCAGCGGGAATCAAACCCCCGATGTGAGGCGAACATGCTAACCACTAAGCCACCGTGTGCCCCACTTAATAATCATACTTAACTAAATATAAAGTAATGAAACATTAGTGCGAAATGACTCGGGTAAAAATAACCCACAAGAAAATTACTTGAGTAAACGTTGAAGATCCGCTTTTTCCTCACTGTTTACTATGATACATGATTAAAAGCTTTCTCTTTTTTACAAACTCTGGGATTGGCACCCTGTCCAGGGTGTACCCCGCCTCGTGCCCGATGCTCCCTGGGATAGGCTTCAGGTTTCCCCGTGACCCTGAAAAGGATTAAGCGGTATAGAAGATGGATGGATGGATGGACGGACAAACTCTGGGGCAAAAAAAAAAAAGTCAAGTATGTGCTAACCTATCTCAGTGAAATGGGGAGGGTGCTAATATCTGGCAGCTACCTACTTTAGTAAAAGTTTCACTGAGTGAAGCAATGTTCGTGCTTGCCGGATGTTTTTGTTGATTTCTGCAGATGGCAAGTTGGAGATTAAATAGTTATACACACTTCAGTTCAATTCAGAGCTTCCCTACTGAAACATCCAGCTCGGTCTGACCAACTAGCAGCTGTGCAAACACACTCTGAACTGGTTAAACTGGTACCATCTTGGGCAGCTGGTAAGTGCTTGTAGAAATGAAACAGTTTTTAAATAACTGCTATATTGTGAAACATTGTTCTTTCACTGTTCAAAAAAAAAAAACCACAACAGTAAGACATTTTTAAAATATAAGACAAGTAATAGTGAAACTGGAAATTAACATACCAGTTTGACCAACTTGACCTGTGTTTGGCAGATTGTCAAATTTTTCAGCATGGTTAGCTTTCACTTGCTACCCTGACAGGATTTCTGCAAGACTTTTTAAGCTATAAATGGATAGGTATTTAAATGTGAGTACGTTGAAAAAAAATTATTCAGTAACTGATTACATGTTCAACCTTCAACACTGCAGGCCTTTGCTAGATTATGGGTAGTGGTGAGCTGGCTAATTAGTTCGGGAGGTAAAGAAGTTCATTTGTCATCTTATAACAATGTTTGCCTAACATTCTAGAAAACTAGCTAAAACTTGTTCAAATATAGGCAGGTATACACTCAGCATCCACTTTACTAGGAACACCTGTACATTCATGCAGTTACCTAATCAGCCAATCAGGTGGCAGCAGCGCAATGCAAAAAAAAATAATAATAATAATCATTCAGATACAGGTCAAGTCCTTCAGTTAATATTCACATCAAAGATCAGAATGAAGAAAAAACGTGTGACGTTAACAGTGAAATGGATGTTTGAACCAGATGGGCTGGTTGAGATTTTCATAAACTGCTGATCTCCTGGGATTTTCACACACAACAGTCTCTAGAGTAAAAAAAAAAAAAAAAAAACACAGTAAAAAACACTGGGCGAGCGACAGTTCTGTGGGTGGAAATGCCTTGTTGATGAAAGAGGTCAGAGGAAAATAGGCAGATTGGTTCGAGCTGCCAGGAAGGATATAGTAACTCAAATAATCACTCTTTACAACCGTGGTGAGCAGAAAAGCATCTCAGCATGCACAACACATCAAACTATGAGGTGGATGAGCTACACCTGCAGAAGACCACATCAGTTTCCACTCCTGTCAGCTGAGAACAAGAATCTGAGGCCATCATGAACACACACTCACTCAAACTGGACAGTTGAAAATTAGGGGGCAAAAAAAAAATCAATCACCTGGTCATTTTCCAGTCTTCAGCTGTCCAGTTTTAAGACCTGAAGCTCTTGACCTGTATCTGCATGATTTATTTGTTTTTAAATTGTGCTGCCACATTATTGGCTGATTAGATAGCTGCATAAATGTGCACTTGTACAGGTGTTCCTAATAAAGCGGACAGTGACTGTATAATCACATTTTTCCCCCTCACATCACACTTCCTGTGTTCCAAGCCACACCAAGTGGCTTATCGGAGCGGTAGAATAAACCTGGTTAATTTTTAACACAGAATTGGGATGTGTGAGCCTGAGCATGTGTGCAAGAGATAGTGTTTTTCCAGACAATCATGTGTTTGCAAAGCAGCTTTGATGCAATAAAAACCAGCTTCATGAACATTACTTCTAAATGGGATGCATGTAAATACTGTATTCATATCCATGCATAAAGCCAAGCAGAAACACATGCACACAGTCTCAACAATACATTTACTACATTTACTAGGTGTTCTATGTGGTTGTACTGCATACCGGGTATTTCTGTGTGTCTGCTGTCAATACAGAAACGTCTACCACATACCACCAGGTCACCAGGATGAGGACGAAATAACAGGAGGGAGACCGATTCTCTACTACACTAACCTACCTTCCGTATCATCCGTGTGGCGTTGATGAGCTGAAACACAGTGACTCCAAGTTAATGGCTCAATAATAATTCATTACACTACACCACTAGTGATATATTGTCAAATAAGGTTCTGGTGAAGCTAAGGATAGATATCGGTCCTTCCAGGATTTCATAATCTCCAGGTCTCCGCAATATTCAGAGGAGCTTGCAATTTTTCAAAATTAGCATAGATTTTCCACAGATTTGGGCCAACACCCATCATGTGACGTCATCGCAATGCGCATTCAAAGCCCTCTTCGATTAATGTGCGTCGAACATGAGTACATCTAAAAGGCCTCATTTACTAACAAACATCACTGAGGAAGGCCGTGCAAAACAATTTTTGCAATTGCAAGTTCACAAATTCAAGGGGCTTTCTAACAGTTTTCTGCAAGAAAAAAAAAAAGAAGAAAAAAAAAAACACCATTAAAAAAAAAAAATTAAATTCAGCAGCAAAATCTAGCATTTTTGGCTGCAACAATCACAAAAAAAACCTCCACGAAATCCTGTATGGACCAGATATGTACTAAGTAATATTCTTCCAAAGTGAAAAGGAGACCACACATACTTTTTTCATGACAGGAAATTATTATTTTTGTCATTAGGATGCAGTCTTCGCTTTGATAGCTTTTATCATTTCAGGAAAAACAAAAATGTTAAAGTAGCCTCATAAAGTAGGCGCTTAACACTTGATGTTCTCATGATACTCATTATATATCATGAGATTTAGTTTCGCTAAATGACCACTAGGGATGGGCGATATGGACTCACAATATTTTCTGGTATTTATTGCGATAACGATATCAGTGACTATATAAATATAGTACCATTCACCACTGTTTTTTGCTACAAGTGATAGCTGTGATCTTGAGAGCCTCAGAAACACAAACATTGATCTAAATGTAAAACTGATTTTCTGTAACCAAACCAGTTCCAGATTGTAAAGATAGCTCCTCGTTTAGCGATAAACTCCTCCTCAGCTTCACGTCTGCCTTCCGCCGTACATGTTTTCGCTCTGCACGTGAGCTGCGAATGGGTCGCAGACCGTCGCACACAAACACGTCATCAACTAGGCTTTATTGTTATTATCGTGGGAAGACTAATTCTTATTGTGGGGAGAATTTCTACCGGTATATCGCAAACGATAAGATATCACCCATCCCTAATGAGCACAGACTCATGAGCAAAAGCATATTGGAACAAAGTTGAAATTCTTTTCTATTAAGAAAAGACAATGCTACTGTGCTTGTTTGAATAACAATGGAGTTGGCTGTAAAAAAATATATGACTCCAACGACTTTTTCAGATAACACTGTCACATTTCCCACATTAACTAGTCTCTAGCAAGTATTTCCTGCTCCCGGTCCTTCATCTCCTTCGACAGCTCTGTCCGTTCTTGTCCGTCATTACATGTGATGTAATGTGTTAGAGGATTAAATATCAACTTGCGCCACAGGATTAATCGGCACAGTTTGTGCGTGTTCATGTGTGTGTGTGTGTGCGCGTGTATGTGTGTGCGCATGCACGCCCTGAGAGTGTACCAGGATCTTAAGCCTTCAGGAACTGCCAAGTCAGCACATTTGACTTCTATATGCAGGTAAATTTGAATGCACGTGTAAGCTATGAAAGCTGCCACTTAAAAAAAAAAAACAAATGAGGCAAGACCAAGCTCACAGACAATTATGGAGAATTCAACAAGAACCAGGTTAACGGATCCAAGAGCTGTGAAGTGGCAATTAAAGCTGTAGTGCCTATATTTTTTCTTCCTGATATGGAACTGAATTAAATCCAAGGGCGGTGCGCTTCAGCGCTGAGAAACTTTGAGTGGAAAAGCCACAGCTAAATCGAGAGAAGCTGCAGACCCAACAATGACCTAATGACGTGCCAAGACTTTTACTTATTCCCCTTACACCAGAGTCCATATACTGAGTTTTCTCTTTCTAAGGGTTGCTCATTCTGTGTGTTTCTCTCCCTCCCCCACTCTTTCAGTTTAGAACACAGATTTCAAATTGCGTGCGTTTACCCAGGAAACGTCCACGGTCCATTGCCCTTTCTGTTCTTCTGAAAACCAAGACATCAAACTGTAAGTCATGAGAACCACTACACCCTCTGTACTTCAGCTATTACAAATGAATAACCTCAAGACACGGGAATTCTGGTAAGTGTTGGCAGAGCTAAACTTAAAGAGTTTGTGAAGTGTAAAAACCCTTCCTTGGCAGGGCTTTGGGCCAGACCTTGGTACTTCCTGCACTGTGGGTTTTTGAAGTAGGTGTATCCCCTCCTCTCTCCAGGGCCAGCAATACGTTGACAGCTGACTCTAGAGGACAAGATTTCCTCCACAATCCGTGTCACTGGTCCTTGCCCTGAATGCGCCTCATCACTTGTCTCAATTAAGTTGGGAAACTCTGACTCACAACAGATACATTTTGTAAACATCTGATGATCACCAAGTGATTAGAAGATAACCATACAGACTACACAAGAAGTTCAGCACTTGAGACACCATTAGCCGAGTATGTCTGGCACTGAGCACAGGTTCCTGCTGCTAGAGAACACAGTTTTCTGCTGACACAGCGCTCTGAGATGGGAGGTTCCATGGACAGCTGGAAAAAACATTAGGCCCAAAGTCCTGCTGCTCTTCAAAAAAAAAAAAAAAGAGCAAGGAGTCTCAGTCCAAGAACCGATCCCACAGAATGGAAAGCATGTTAAATAGTTATAGTTTACATGCCTGGTCTAGCAGCTTTGCTATGGAAAAGTATACCAATATGAAATCAATATTTTCAGCTCCAGTGCAAATATTGAATGACATCACCACCCTGAGGCAGTGACAGTTCGTACGTTCACACATACAGCGATTTTATCTCTGCAAGTTGCCAGTCGCTGTACTATGAAGACGCCAGTAGACATTCCTACTCCTGGTTGCCATAGTAACATCTATCAGTGAGTGGTGCAACTAGAATTCCACTTTTGACAACAAACTAGCTTTCTTGCCGTAGAGAGTGATTGGATATAAAAATTCACCTGTGTGTATATATATATGCATCATATCATAAGAGATGAAGAAGCAGCGGCGTGTGCTCTTTGCCATTGCAGCCATCTATCTGTAGCGAAAGCTCAAGCGCCAGACTGACATAAATACTGACATGTTATGGATACGTCTACAGAGCTGGCTAAAAAAAATAGGAAGATCAAATCGAGGAAGAATTGAACTAAATGCCTGATATGACTGATAGCCTGCATGAATCTACAGTCTAGGGTAGAAAGAAATCAGCCCCAGCCTTGCGTCATCATCATACCATCCTTGTGTATGTTTGTGTGTATGCTGTTGCACTTGGTTCCACAAAAAAAAAAAAAAAAAAACCTTGTTAACAGCAAATAATCCGACGTGAACGTCAAAAATAAAACCTCATACTGATTGTATTTCTATCTTTGAAAGGGTGGGAGGGTTATTACTGCTTATTAACTCACAAACCTGGACTTAGCGCCAAAGAACTGAACCAACATGTCTGATTTGTTCATGCAACACCGACAGCAGAATGTCCGCCAACATATTGCTCAACACCTCTTTTCTTTTTCTTTGTGAAATCTGCCTCCCCCCATCCCACCTCTCTAAAACTTGACAGATGGCAGCAATGAAAGCTTGTGAGAGGACACTCAAGGACATGACCTACTTTTAACCTTCTCCAACTCTCAGCATAATGACAAGCCACATCCTATTTCTCGGGCAGTGAAAACAATGTGTAAGGAAAACTCACACCTCTGAGACTGTCTGTAATACAAGCCTGATGATTGCAGGAGGATCAGGGGATGGATCATCTCAGGGGCTGAGGGAGTACACGTGGGGCTGGGAGGTACCAGCTTCTCTACTACCCACTGGTGTGCATTTTTTTTTCTTCTCTTTTTCCATAGCAGATTTCTAAGTGTAAGTGTTGTCACACGCAATCTCTGACTAAATAAACGACCTAAGAAACTGAACGACACCACGTGCACTTAGTCTCACGACTCATGCACGTGTTAAAAACTTACAAAACCCGGTCGAGCTGCGCGCACGCGCGCTGTTTTAAACTAAACAGGCAGATTTCTCTGGTTTAAACAAGCGCACGCTTATGGATAATTACAGCCTAACGTTCAAGGTCGAGCAATGTTTAAATATATATATATATATATATATTTCTGTAAACTAACAGCGTGTCAAACCGAATGAAATTTCTCTCACACAAGACACTCAGGATTAAGTTATTTACTTGAAGGTTTTGGTGTTTGTTTGTTTGGATGTTTATGCTTTAAGCTCAAGTAAAGCTTTTGAGGTTCTCTTACCTTAAACTCAAAGCCGGAATCGTTCGTTAAAGCGTTTCTCCAGAGTCAGGGTCACTTTATAACATTGTTTTCATTCAAGAGAAGTTCAAACGCGTGAAGAAGAAAATGATGTGAATTTCCGTTAACGGTGTCGGTGCTGTTTCTTCTTCTTCTTCTTCTTCTTCTTCTTCTTCTTCTTCTCTGTAGCGTTTTAAAAGGTTTAAGCTCTAACCTGGGTTTACTCCGAATGTAGACTGTCAGACATATGTTAGCGATTTTCTCTTTTAACGCTAAAGCCAGAGCAGACGGTCAGGGTTCTGGTCCAGTGCTCATTCAGTGTGAAGAAAAGGAAATGAGAAGCCGCTCCTTAACCTGAGTGAGCTGTAGTGGAGAAACGAGCTGAGCTTTGAATGGAGAAATGTTATGAGATAAATAGACCGGCTACCCCACCCCTTCAACTTCACACCTAAGCGACAGGAAGTTCACACAGCCAAACCCACGACTAAAGTGTATACGTGTGTGTGTGTGTGTGTGTGTGTGTGTGTGTATGTATGTATAGTCAGCTTCTGGGCGAACGTAATATACCTAAACCCCAGTGACGCTAAATTCCTAAGCTTTTAGGTTACCTGCTTATGAAGAGTCGTTTGTTTTTAGCATAGCATGCTTTTATAGATATAAGTCTAGTAGTTTTTACTGTAGTAGCGTATGTAGTCAAAGCTAAAAATGTCCGTAAAATGAACAGGTGAAAAGGTATTGAGCGTTGAAGGCTTTGTTTAGTGTAAATAAATGATTTTTCCCCTTTCTTTTGAGTACATAGAGGAGATGAAAGACTTGACCTAGTCTAGGCGTTGCTTCTGCAGTAAATTTGATTTACCCTGCCATCTAGTGATGATCAGTGGTATTGCATCTAAGTCGTACATTCATAAAACACACTGTACATAAATCGTGAACATGGCGCATACAGGCTACTGTAGGTGTTAGGGTGTTTATTATAGAGGGTAGATTTGATGAAGTAAGATGCTTTCATACAGTGGACGTGTGAGAAAGACACATAAATTGCATTTTTCCAATACCTGTACAACAGGCCATACCAGTTCTTAACTGCTGACATGCCTCAGGTTTTACCCCCTTATTACATATTCATTAACTGTATGTCCCCCCCCCCCCATACACACAACTGTAATTGTACAAGTCACATTCTGTAAGCTCATTCATTCATCTATCCATCCATTTTCTGTACCTTTATGATACACCGTGTCACCGTGAGCCTGGAGCGTATCCCGGGGGACTCAGGGCACAAGGCAGGTGCCAATCCATGAAGCATGGGGAGAACATGTGAACTCCACGTAGACAGGGCGGAGGCGGGATTCGAACCTCCAACCCTGGAGGCGCGAGGCAAATGTGCTAACCACTAAGCCATTGCATTCATTCATAGATACAGTCATTCATTAACATTACTCATCCTCAGTAACTGCTTAATCCTGGTCATAATCATGGTGGATCTGAAGACTACTATCCCAGTAACACAGGGTGTGAGGTGTGAATGCACCCTGGATTGGATGCCAGTCCATCACAGAGCACCATACACACACACACACACACACACACACACACACACACACATTCACAGTCATTTACACCAAGGACATTTTAGTGTAGCCAGTCCACCAACTGGCATGTTTTTGGTAGGTGGGAGAAAACTGGAGAACCCAGAAAAAACCCACATGGATACATGGAGAACATGTAAAACACTGTACAGACAATACTCCAAGCTCAAGATCAAACCAGAGAGCCTGAAGCTATGAGGCAGCGATGCTGAGCACCCATACCGCCCCATAATAATCAGCATATCTGCTAAATTACTTATAGGACACATATGAACTGCATATATCATTCCAAACTGGCTTAAGAATGAAAGGTGAAAGTTATTTGCCACTTATCAGTGGGTTTAAATTATGATACTTCTTTATTCATTATCCATTGTTTTGTTCTGGTCAGGGCTGTGGTGTTCTGGAACCTATCCTGGGAACACTGAGCATGAGGCGGGAATGTACCCTGGATGGGACTATAATACTATGAATAGACTATTTATTCGCTGTGTATTCCCTTGCCAGATAAGTACACAGTGGTACCTGCAGTTCAGAGTTCTCATATTGTGCACAGAGTTGTATATATTTGCTTTTGTCTATTAGGCACCTTCACAGGGTAAATTGTCGACTGACAAGTTCTGCATAGCAACAGATGGGCTACAGATGAGAATCATTTTATAGCTACAAAGTGACATATAATGTATGTTTATCTGAAAAAAAGGCCAGTGAGTATAGCTGCAAATTGTATCTAATAAATATAATATACTATCTAATAGTATAATATACTTATTGCATAGGCTGTGTTAGTAAAAGCACTAAAGTCCCAACACCTGCATATGCATAAAGTACATGCATGAAGCTTTCTTTTATTATCAGTAGTAGTAGTAGAAGGAGGATTATTATTATTATTATTATTATTATTATTATTATTATTATTTGCTGCTTCACTGTCATACTATGTAACTTAATCCTCCTCCTAAACATTAAAACAAATAACTGTTGCATTGGTGACCTCAGATGCTCTAAAGTCCATGCTGGGTGATTAATCCAGTGAGTAAGAGCCATATTAACTGCCTTACTCAGGCTCATTCGGCAGCTTCGAATAGGAGAGCCAAACAAGGAGGAAAGGTTGTATCCTGTTGACAAGGCAAAGTTGGACAGACAGGCAGTACTTCAGGGTGTGTACCTGTCTCCTGTCACCGGTTCGAGTGTAAATGGACATTACAGCAATTGTTCCAGTCTTGATAGCTCAATAATAGCTCAAAAAGTAGATTACCTTCTTTCTTAAGCCGATGCCATACACACACACACACACACACACACACACACACACACACATACACACACACAGGTTGATGTGACCTTAGAGGAATTTCGGGAAAAGCATTCAGCTCCAGAATGTCTGTTTACACAAAATATAATCTCAGCTATGTTGCATTCCAGATACCACTACATGTAAATGAATAATTAATGAGACCTTTGATTATTGTGTTCACCTTGATGCTACAGTAATATACTTGCTGCCTCACCTAATGCTGCAAACTGTATAATAACTATATAAATATACATTATATAATAAAGCAACTATATACACAATCTATAGAAAAGTATATCATGATTTTCCCCCCATTTTCACTTGTCTACTGTTTTGATCTTTTCAAAATGTTTCTCAGATGTTTTTTCCCCCCCTTATCAGTCAAATTAATCTTATCTTACATGCATTTTATTTATAAATCCACAATGCCACCAAACCCCAGAAACAATTTCATTACCAATAATTGAAGAATCTAGTCATTTTAATTGACATCGTACATTTAAAACAATAGGAGAAAGTAGGACTGGGTGCTAATATCAAAATTCATCGTCTGGTTTATTTAGAAATTATGACGTTAATACAAAATGTTAGGTACAGTAGGTGAGGGACAAAAAATCTTAATGTGCATTTCAACACATTTTTCCAGCTACATTAGTGTAGGAAAATTCAGCGAGAAGGGAATTCAGCCTTGAGTAAGCTGAATAATACATATACAAAATATAAACATATAAAAATTATTAGGTTTGCTTTAAATATTTTGTTGCACAGATTGTATTTTTCTAATTACATGAACAACTGGCAACCCAGTTTTCAGAAATCTTACTGCCTCATTGCTAACATATTCTAATACCAAACGCTTTTCTAAAGTGAGTTTGAGGTCAGATTGAACACATGAAAGACAAAGATGTTCATTACAGCACATGCATGATTGAATTATGGCAATGAATGTACTCTTTTGTTAATGTCTTGAAGATTGTATACAGGGAGCTGGGTGAACAGGTGATAGGTTATAATTGATATCCCAGACGTCAGAAATTAAACTCTAGTCCCTGATGTGGAAAATTCTAGTGTTGTTCATATTGATTACCACAGGAGCAGAGCAAGAGCAAGCACATCAACAACAACCTAGTTGAATACCTTGTCTGGTATTATCAAACTCCTTTATATGTGTACACACACACACACACACACACACACACACACACACACACACACACACACATATATATATATATATATATATATATATATATATATATATATATATATATATATATATATATATATATATATATATATATATATATATATATATATATATATGAGTCTTTAAAAGAAATAACATAATGCTTCTACCTTGGCGCAGCAGTTACAGTAGCTCTCTCCATTCTTCCCAGGAGACAGGATGATCTCTCCCGTTGGAACCAGCTGAATCTTCAGCTCCATCATGCTGTCTGTCTCTGTGTGTAACTCTCCGTCACACACGCCACTGATACTCCTCTGTGGATGCAGGAGATTGTGGTAAACAGAGTACAAAACTCTTTTCTAAAGCCAGCTTCGTTAACTTCATACAGTGTAGAAGTGAAAGCAAATGTGAGAGAGATACAGTGTTGTAGGGTCACCTGGAGCAGTGAGAGAGCTACTGAGAACTTCCTCTATATAAGGCGAGGCGAGCGATATGGTGGGATGTCCGAGACTCTTTCCGAAGCCAGCCCTGCAATATAATTAATGTTCCTGCTGGCTGAGCTGCTTTGGACACCGTAGGTTTGCCGCCAGGGCTTCCTCCAGGCTCCAGCATCCTGTCCTCAACATTCCCAGATTAAACACCAGAGGAAGGCACTTTGTTTCCCTTATATACTGTGCAGCTTTTTAAACCTATATGTGTGGGGGAGTTTTTTGTTATGGAATGCAATTATTTTTTGCAGTCTGGGACAGAACCCATTAGCTCAAAGACATTATTTGTTTTTGAGTTATTGAGGTTTGGATTCAATTTGTTCAATTAAAGGGATCAGTCAAACAAACAAATAAATAAATATAACTCGATAATAACTATGATAACTTTGATAATGGAGACTGTTTTCCTTCAAGTAGCTAAATGTAAAAAAAAATTAAAATGACAGACCCCCTGCTTCACGGAGGACTCCAAACCAATTCTGAGAAAAATCGGTATACAGAATGTTGCTTTCGCTCATGACAACCGGTTACTGTTTTAAGGCAACGGGAAGAAGGAAAGGATAGGTAGATAAGATATTGTGGTCAAGAACTTTTGTGACAGTGGGGTGTAAATGTTTTCAAATAAACATCCCTGCTGACCTCCAACCTGACTCTGGCAGGCTATTGACACAGACATTCCTGTTTGTTCCTGAGCAACATGTCACACCCAGCACAAGCGATTAGCCTCCTCTTATTATATTCATCCAAACATTGATAAATTATACATACTGTGACGTCTAGAGAATTTGAAACCCCAGTTAGTGTCTTATGACATATCAGTAGAGACTTTCCATTAAATAAATAGCTAAATCCATCTATCTATCCATCCATACAGCCATCCATTTACTGTACCGCTTATCTTACACAGGGTCGTGGGGGAGCCTGGAGCCTGGTCCAGGGAACGTGGGGCACAAGGCAGGGGACACCCTGGATGAGGTGCCAATCCATAGCAGTGCACAATCACACACACAGTCATTCACACACTACGGACAATTTTGAAATGCTAATCAGCCTACAATCCATGACTTTGGAGGAAACCGGAGTACATGAAGGAAACCCCCAAAACAGAGGGAGAACATGCAAGCCCTGTGCGTCCAGGCAGAGGCAGGATCTGAACCCCCATCCCTGGAGGTGCGGGGCAAATGAACTAACCACTAAGCCACAAAATATAATAGATATTATATTTGAAAAATAATCTAACAGATGCACTGGAAAGACGTTGTATCCTAAAACTTTTTGAGTTGGAGTTAGAATGCATTCAAAATGTTTATGAAAATAGGGGAGTAAGTGCTGGAATATCAAATAGTTAGGTCCATGTTTGTGTCTGTGTGTGTGGGGGGGGGGTGTTGTGCATGGTGGTACCTATTATTGTCAGCAATAGGTGTGTCAGTAAAATATAACCACATTAAAAGAGGAAATGACAGACACACATCCTATGACCTGTGACATAGCTGAGACATTCATGATTCCTGGGCATCAACAGGAAACAGCAGCTATGGTGGCCCTCAGTGCCAGAGAAAGACTTGACAGAAATACCGATAATGTCAGTATGATATTTAATACGCAATGTTTGAAAAAAGACACGTTACAACTTTTGATTTCTTTTATTGGATCAGGTTGGAAGCTGGGGCTCTGTTCATTCATACACTCATACGATACGTAACTTCATTTAATCAGCTCATACTTATGAAGTTATGAATAGAAGTACTGACTGTTCAGCAGCTGATCTAGGGATTTCAGTTTCTCAAGGCAACATTTTTTAATAGTTCTCGCAAGTGAAACGGAAGACCAAAAAAATCCCATCTGTTGAAATGACAGGTCACACGTCAAAGACAGCGTATCTTTTGCAGGAAACAGCGTAGTGGGTGTGCTTCCTGCCCTTTCCCCTCCCACTCTTTTTCCTTTCACATGCCTAATCCAACCACACACACTGATATCACATCAAGCAATCCTTCCTTCTAAAAGTCAGGGCAGCTTTTACATAACACAGATATTAAATTATTCTGCAACTGCAAAAAAAAACAATCCCACATAAGATAACCAGGGGGCGCAGTGGCTTTATGGTTAGCATGTTTGCCTCGCACCTCCAGGGTTAGGGGTTCGATTACCGCCTCCACCCTGTGTGTGCAGAGTTTGCAAGTTCTGACCCATGCTTCAGGGGTTTCCTCTGAGTACTCTGCTTTCCTTCCCCACTTTACAGACATGTGCCGATTGGCATTTCCAAATCATCCGTAGTGTTCGAATGTGTGTGTGATGGGTTGGCACCCCGTCCAGGGTGTCCCTCACCTTGTGCGCCAAGTCGCCTGGGATAGGCTCCAGTCTCCCTGCGTCCCTGTGTAGGATAAGCAGTACAGAAAATGGATGGATGGATGGATAAGATAACCACATCAGTTTGCTGTACCTCATTTTCCCCTTCTACATCATCATTTCTTTCAGTTAGGCCCCAATTGTGACAAATTTCTCTTCCTGTTTGTTTCCCAGAAATAAAAATAACATAGTACATTTAGCCATAAATAGCATTCTACAGTGCTGTGAAAAAGTATTAGCCCCAGCCGGATTTCTTCTGATTTTGTGTATATCTCATACTAAATGGTTTTAGATCTACACATGAAATACAACATAAAACAAAGGCAACCTGTGCAAACACACAATACAGTTTTTATTAATTATTTTTTATTGAAGAAAAAAAAAGTTATCCAACGCCTATCACCAATGTGAAAAACTAATTGCCCCCTTAAAATTAAAATCTGGTTGTGCCACCTTTAGTAGCAATAAGTGCACCTAAACACTTCTGATAACTGGAGATCAGTCTTTCACTTACTTCTAAGACTGGGATTTACTCCTATGCTTTGGATCGTTGTCTTGCTGCATAATCCAGTTGCGCTTGAGTTTCAACGTAAGGAATGAAGACCCGACATTCTCCTGGATTCATGTTTCCCTCAATTTGTGAGTTGCCCAGGCCATGAAGCAGTAAAGCATCCCCACACCATCACACTTCCACCACCATGCTTGACCATCAGTGTGATGTTCTATCTGTGGAGTTCTGTTTTTAGTTTATGGTAGATGTAATGGGACTCCTGTCTTCCAAACAGTCCCACTTTCGACTCATCAGTCCACAAAACATTCTCCCAAAAGGTTTGAGGATCATCACGGTGTGTTTTGACAAAATTCAGATGAGCCTTAATGTTCTTCTGGGTTAGCAGTGGTTTTCACCTCACCACTCTTCCGCGGATGCCATTTTTGCCCAGTGTCTTTCTGATAGTGGAGTCATGAACAGTGACCTTTATTGATGCAAGAGAGGCCTTTATGTCCTTTGATGTTGTCGTTGGCTTTTTTGTGACTTCCTGGATGAGTTGTTGCTGTGCTCTTGGAGGAATTTTGGAAGGTCGGCCACTTCTTGGAAGGTTTACTACTGTGCCGAGTTTTTCCATTTGGAGATAATGGCTCTCACTGTGATTCTTTGGAGTCACAGAGAATTTTAAATAGTCTTGTAACCCTTCCCAATCTGATGTATTTCAATCACCTTCTCCTTCATCATTTCTGGAATTTTTTTCAGTTTTGGCATAGTGTGTTACCGGGTAAGACCTTTTAACCAACTTCATGTTGTTGAAAAAGTTCTATTTAAGTGTTGATTTGATTGAACATGGTTTGCAGTAATCAGGCCTGGTTGTGTCTAGTCCAACTGAACCCCATTATGAATGTAGCTTCATAGATTTGGGGAATTAGTAACTATGGGGGCAAATACATTTTCACACAGGCCCAGTTGGTATTGGATAACTTTTTTTTGCTTCAGTAAATAACATTATCATTTAAAAATTGTATTTGGTGTCTACTCAGGTTGGGTTTGTTTTATCTTAGATTTTGTTTTAATTTCTGAAACAATTTAGTATGAGATACACAAAAACAGAAGAAATAACTTTTTTCACAGCACTGTATATTGTGTGGTGCAAAATGTGTCTGATATATTGTACGTAGCCTAGTGCCTGACTAAACATCATGTAGTTCACAGCACACAGACCTAAATAAGACCTACACATCTATCAGATGTCATTTATAGTACATCTGTTGGATAAGTGAATAAAATATCTAAATATAATTAGAAGTATCTAATTTTGTTGCCACAGTATCATGAACACTTAAGGGAACGGCATCCTGTTTGGAAAGACGCCAGCTGCAGGGAAATCGAGGAGTGAAGTTGTATCAACTGATGACGGATGAAGGGCAAAACACAGTTACTAAACATCATAGCATTGGTGCATGCACAACAGCACAGCAGTGGCTGTCAGAGCTGAGTAAGTGAATCTTCCTGAATGCCTATTTTTAGCATAAAAAAGGAGAAGGACACAAAAATGTACTGCCATTGTATTTCCACAGTCCTATTCCGCATCCTTTACTGGCTTCAGTACATTTTCCACAGGAAAAAATGTGCAGTAGCCTTGAATGGGAGTCATGATGATTATTTGATTGGAAGCTCAGGGGAAAATCTCTGTTTAGTGTTTGTAATCTGTGAGCCAGGCTTACATCCAGATGGTGCTGATGTTCCTAGAATATTGGTTTATGTAATCACAAAATACAATTAGGTATTATATAACAGTGTCTACACAATAGGTGATCCTCGGGTGAATCATGCAGCCCACCAATAACCCTGCACTCCCTACACACAGTTATTACACTGAAACCTCCAACTCTGATTCCACATTACTTACACACAATACCGACAGTAACGCTAACCACACACACCACATTGTCAAGCTTCATATGTACCTAATACTTTTCCTGTATATTTACATCATATATAGCTCAATTCAACACATATCCAAGGTATTTTACAGACTTTGTGTATTCCTGTGTGCAAATCTAGTTCGTCCATGTTCAAAATGTATATGCACATATGTACATAATTCTTTATGCATAATTCCTCTTCCCAGTGTCATGTTTTACACTGTCTATTTTTATGTTCTTATGTAACAACTTTCATTAGCTGGATCAAAAACAGAAAGTGGTTTAATTTTATTTCCCCAAACTTGTACAGTGAAAATAAATTAAAGTGTATTTAATTCCATTTCAAATACCCACAACCAGTAAATAAACAGCATAAAAATAATAATCAAGGTATAGCTTCACACACAGATATATATATATATATATATATATATATATATATATATATATATATATATATGTGTGTGTGTGTGTGTGTGTGTTTATTGTTTTCCTCCACATCATCAGTAGATTTTTCTTTTTTAATTTAAATAAACATCTCAACTATGTGAGAAAAACCAACCAAAGTTCAATCAATCAGAAAAATATAATATATTATGTAATGTAATGTAATGTAATATATTATATAATATAAAACTTTTTTAAAAAATCAAATTACAATAAAAAGCTCCATGTTTTATAAGTTTGCAATTTTAAACGCTATTTTATTTATATTAAATCTAAGCTACATTTCATAAACGTAACCGTGAATATGATTTATCCGTGAGATTTTAAACCAACGGAAAAACAGAAACTACACAATTTCACTTCCGGTGTAAAACCCGGGCGTTCGGTTTACGTACTTTCTACTCTTCCTCCGGAGTTCTATATGTCGTACGCTCAGAAAGTGCGTACTACGCGTTGGTGTATTGTAGTTGTCTACGCACAACGTGTAGAATCGTTTACCTTGTGCGCCATTCTGCAGAGCTGAACAGGAAACTGTAACGAGCAGGTCGAAGTGGAGAGAAACTGGTTTTAAAGAAAGTAAGATGTTTTGAGATGTGTTAAAGCGTTTCATTTTATTTTAATATCTGTAGTCCGCAATAGTTGGTATTCGGCATTCTGTGCAGTATGAGTGAGATGCTAAGTAAGCTTGCTAGCATTGTTACATGTTGCACGACATTGTGTTGTGCTAGCTAACGTTAACTTTCTTCCAGTTAAAATAGTCTCAAAGTTCACATTGTTGTTTTTTTTTGTATGTATGTATGTATGTATGTATGTATGTATGTATGTGTTAATTTATTACCAGACTTATTTCTTGGCTACTGAAATACCGTAAAGAAGCCCTGCTCTTTAGTAGCTAGTTTTCAGTAGCAAGTCAATGCTTTTAGTTGCTAGCTAAAAGCTAAGCAAAGTCAAAAAGAAAAAGTAGTTGAAATGGATTTCGGTGGACCTCGCGCTCGTGAATGCTGTTCCTTTCTGTTATATTTATGAAGAAGTCGTCCTGCGAGTGTATGCTGGGTTTTAATGAGTGAACAGTCGATATTTCGTGCTTCACTTCATTAAGTTGCGTTGTACCCTGTAGTTTTAGGTAACACTGCCTGCTCATTCAGTTCTGCACACTGAGACACTACATGACACGTGATGTACTGTTGTGCGAGATCATTTAGTGCTATGGGTTTATTTATGTCCTTATGTCCTGCTGGAGCTAAATATCACTCATTTCTTGTTCTTTACATCCCACAGACGCTGCCATGGCAGCTGCGTTTCCTTACAGAGGAGTCCCAGGTGGGATGCCACCGGGTGTTCCTCCTCCAGCTCCTGTCCCTGACTACATGACTGAGGAGAAACTGCAAGAAAAAGGTGAGTTCTTGGGGTTTGTGTGTGTGTGTGTGTGTGTGTGTGTGTGCGCCATATATATATATATATATATATATATATATATATATATATATATATATATATATACAGAATTCTGTTTCATTCGTGTGTATTGCTCACACTGGTGCATTCTTCAACTTTTTTTTTATTTTGAAATACTAGCTCGAAAGTGGCAACAGCTGCAGGCGAAACGCTACTCGGAGAAAAGGAAATTCGGGTTTGTGGACGCTCAGAAGGAGGACATGCCTCCTGAGCATGTGCGCAAAATCATCAGGGACCATGGAGACATGACCAACAGGAAGTTCCGTCATGACAAAAGAGTCTACCTTGGGTAAATTGAGATAAAGCTATGCGCTTGTAAAGAAATCACTTGGCTGAATGAATTTTAATTTGACTACATTAAAAGTACTGAGATTCATTTTGAATGTAATATCAATGGTTTGCCAAAAACTGTTCATTTTTAATTGATACGGCTTTCCTCGTAATATCCAAATATCCGTTAGCTAAGTTATGTTTGGTGTCTTTAAGTTTCAAGTTGATTTGTCAGGACTGAAAGTGTTTTAGAAGTACCAGTCCAGCCAAATCAGATATTTGAGCAGAAGCTTCAGTAAAGTCTAGCGCACACATTCAAAACTTCTATAAAGACATTACCACCAACTTTAAAGAAGCTCATTCAGTTTTTCAGCAATGGCACACAGAATTAATATGGTTTAGGACAGAGTATGACATAATGAAAACTACAAAATTTGTAATGTTTTGTGCATATTTTTTTTTTGCCTGTAGGGCTCTGAAATACATGCCTCATGCAGTGCTCAAGCTGCTGGAGAACATGCCCATGCCCTGGGAGCAGATCAGAGATGTACCAGTGCTTTACCACATCACAGGAGCTATTTCCTTTGTTAATGAAATTCCCTGGGTCATTGAGCCTGTCTACATCGCACAGTGGGGGTGAGGAGGCATCTCTAATTAAACTGTTTTGTACTGTGCATTTAAAAAAAAAATATATATATATATTTTTAAGTTGTGATAGAGATACTAAATCCTGAAGTCTTAATCAGTAACCACTCTTTTTTTCTTCTTCTTTCTTTCTTTAAACCAGTGCCATGTGGATCATGATGCGGCGTGAGAAAAGAGACAGGCGACACTTCAAGCGCATGCGTTTCCCTCCCTTCGATGATGAAGAGCCTCCCCTGGATTATGCGGATAATATCCTCGATGTGGAGCCTCTGGAGGCCATTCAAATGGAGCTGGACCCTGAGGAGGACAGCTCTGTGACGGAATGGTTTTATGAGCATCAACCCCTGAAGGATACAACAAAGTGAGTGAGGGACATTTAAAAAAAACAAAAAAAAAACAAACAAAAAAAAAAACTACTTGTGCAGGACTCACCTTACTGGGCCCCCCATTTCTCTCCACAGGTACGTCAATGGAACTACATATAGACGTTGGCAGTTCAGTTTGCCCATGATGTCTACACTGTATCGTTTGGCCAATCAGCTGCTTACTGATCTGGTGGATAGAAACTACTTTTATCTGTTTGATCTGAAGGCCTTCTTCACTTCAAAAGCATTGAACATGGCCATTCCTGGAGGACCCAAATTCGAACCCCTAGTCAGAGACATGAATCTCCAGTATGTGTTTTTTATAAACTTATCATCCTGACTCTGCACCCACTAGCATGATTGAAAGCGGTTCACATCGAACAATTTAACCTAATCCGCTTTGTATTACTACAGGGATGAAGACTGGAACGAGTTTAACGACATCAACAAGATCATCATCAGACAGCCTATTAGGACGGAGTACAAGATTGCTTTCCCGTACTTGTATAACAACCTTCCCCATCACGTGCACCTCACTTGGTACATGCTCTTTTCATGGTTTGACTGTCAAACTTTGTTTAAAAAATAAATAAAAACCTGCTCCTAATCCACTAATAATTGATTCATACCTAGGTACCACACACCTAATGTGGTGTTCATCAAGACAGAGGATCCTGATCTGCCTGCCTTCTACTTTGACCCTCTCATCAATCCCATTTCTCACAGACACTCTGTTAAAGTAAGCAACCTGTCAAATCCTGGGCTAAACGTTTATATCTAGTGGTTTAACTCTTATAGAATATTAGTTCCTCAGGATGAGAAATCTCTACTTCCTCCATCATAAAACATTAGTGTTGTGAATTAATACAGGATGAGAATGTTTACATGTTTAAAGCTGATGTTTGCATCAGGCATGGTGACACATCGATGTTATTAGATTGTGAATTTATTTCTAGAAAATTAGTCGATATTATGGCATATACTAATATAGGGATTTTTTTTATTTTTTATTTTTTTACTGGTTATAGCTTATGTGTGAAGTTTATGATGTTATTATGAAGCTTAATTTAATCATATATATGTATAGTGTACTTATTGAAATGGATTGGATTTGTTTTTTGCTCCAGATTTGTTGTCATATGGGTATTTCTTGTAAAAATAAATAAATCAGTAAAATTTGCCTGCCATTTTAAATAAATCTCTTAATTTAGAAATGTGTTGCTTGTTGTCCTCAGAGCCAGGAGCCACTGCCTGATGATGATGAGGAGTTTGAACTTCCTGAGTACGTGGAGCCTTTCCTCAAAGAGACACCCCTGTATACTGACAACACAGCCAATGGGATTGCTTTATTATGGGCCCCTCGTCCGTTCAACTTGCGCTCAGGGAGAAGTCGTCGTGCCATCGACGTTCCTCTCATCAAGAACTGGTGAGCGAGTCATTTTTCTTCAAGCTTGTCTTTTATATTATAAACATGGTGTCTTTGTGGTTTAAAAAAAACAATCTCTTTAGGTACCGGGAGCATTGCCCTGCAGGACAGCCCGTAAAAGTACGTGTCTCGTATCAGAAGCTTCTGAAGTATTATGTACTCAATGCTCTGAAACACAGACCACCTAAAGCACAAAAGAAGAGGTGAGTTATTTTGTAATGACGTCTTGTGTAGTTCTTCCACAGAAGGCATGCATTTTTTTTTTTTTTTTTTTGGAGAAGTTTTGTTTAGACATAACGTCTTTTACGAATACGCTGTAACGGTGACATTTTTTGTCGTCTGTCCACAGGTACCTTTTCCGGTCCTTCAAGGCCACCAAATTCTTTCAGTCCACAAAATTGGACTGGGTGGAGGTGGGTCTCCAGGTTTGCCGTCAGGGTTACAACATGCTGAACCTGCTGATTCACAGAAAGAACCTCAACTACCTGCACTTGGACTACAACTTCAACTTGAAGCCTGTGAAAACCCTCACCACAAAAGTAAGCAGATTCTAGGATTGTCTAAAATGAAGCCGAACCTAAAAAGTAGATGAGGATGATTTTTTTAATGTACGTGCAGCGTTAATCTTTTTGTATGTGTTTACTAATGGTAACGTTCTACTTTTCCAGGAACGTAAGAAGTCCCGTTTCGGGAACGCGTTCCACTTGTGCCGTGAGGTTCTTCGTCTGAGCAAACTGGTTGTGGACAGCCATGTGCAGTACAGACTGGGGAATGTTGACTCATTCCAGGTACTACTTCTATTATTGAACCAAACCTATATAAATGTGTCTCAAATGACCTGTAGTAGGGCTGTGCGATTAATCAGAATTTCAGTTTTGATTATGGCCTCCGATGATTATGGAAACAAAATAATCGCGATAAAACGATTATTGTGCTGCATTCCATTTCGCAATGTTCTCGTTTTGTCTTTTTAAAAACCGGTGTTCTTGTTTGTTTGTGCTTCTCTGTAGTTGGCAGATGGCCTGCAGTATATCTTTGCCCATGTTGGTCAGCTGACTGGCATGTATCGTTACAAGTACAAGCTAATGAGACAGATCAGGATGTGCAAGGACTTGAAGCATCTCATTTACTATCGCTTCAACACAGTAAGCACAGTTTTACACAGATGTAACCCTTCCATCGAGCATAGAGCAAATTTTTCAAGATGTTTTCAGGCTTGAATGTGAAGTTGGTATGTTTTTGTTTTTAGGGCCCAGTTGGGAAGGGTCCAGGTTGTGGCTTCTGGGCTCCAGGATGGAGAGTGTGGCTCTTCTTCATGAGGGGCATCACTCCTCTACTGGAGAGGTGGCTTGGCAACCTGTTGGCCAGGCAGTTCGAAGGTAAATAAAATGTATTTGCATAGTTGCTGTGTAAGCTTGTTCAATAACACCTGCATCACTATGGAATTTGTTGGCGAGCATAAGAATGTAATAAATCAACGTCATCGTTTTCCTTCAGGTCGACACTCCAAGGGTGTCGCAAAGACTGTGACCAAACAGCGTGTGGAGTCTCACTTTGACTTGGAGCTGAGAGCAGCTGTGATGCATGACATCCTGGACATGATGCCTGAGGGAATCAAACAGAACAAGGCCAGGACCATTCTGCAGCATCTCAGTGAATCGTGGAGGTGCTGGAAGGCCAACATTCCCTGGAAGGTATATATTCAGCTCTTTACGTATCGCGTGTCGTAATTGTCTTGGATCGTGTCCGTTTTATAGATCTCCAAACGAATAACGTTTAGAATTGTGAGTTTAGATAGTAACGCCATCGATTTACAGGTTCCAGGGCTTCCCACCCCCATTGAAAACATGATCTTGAGATACGTCAAGGCCAAAGCCGACTGGTGGACTAACACGGCACATTACAACCGCGAGCGAATCAGGCGAGGAGCAACTGTGGACAAAACTGTCTGCAAGAAAAACCTTGGCCGCCTCACACGCCTCTACCTGAAGGCTGAGCAGGAGAGACAGCACAACTACCTAAAGGTAAAGTTCTAGATGTGTTATTTCAAGCTTAAGGAAAGAGTAAATGTAGCAGCAGAATCATTCCTGACTCGGTCTGTCTCAGGACGGACCATACATCACCGCTGAAGAGGCAGTCGCTATCTACACCACAACAGTGCACTGGCTGGAGAGTCGGCGCTTCTCTCCGATTCCCTTTCCCCCTCTCTCATACAAACACGACACCAAGCTGCTCATCCTGGCTCTGGAGAGGCTCAAAGAGGCTTACAGGTGAGTGCAGACCCTTCCAGCGAGACATCCAAACAGATAATACGGACGACTGATTTAACCATGATTTTACCGTTTATTCGGAGCGCCCTCTAACTGTTTGTGTTTTGTGTGTATTAGTGTGAAGTCAAGGTTGAATCAGTCCCAACGTGAGGAGTTGGGTCTGATTGAGCAGGCGTACGACAATCCTCACGAGGCTCTGTCCAGGATCAAGCGTCATCTCCTCACTCAGAGAGCGTTCAAAGAGGTGAATATGTGAAATCGTTATCTATAAGCACAGCACTGACACAGTATCAAGCCTTTCAGACCTTCTCGTGAGTCCTTTGTCCTACTGTATGTGTCTCAGTGCTGTTTGTAATTTCTCCAGGTGGGCATTGAGTTTATGGACCTGTACAGTCACTTGGTGCCCGTTTATGACGTGGAGCCTCTGGAGAAGATCACAGACGCTTACCTGGACCAGTACTTGTGGTATGAGGCTGACAAGCGCAGGCTTTTCCCACCTTGGATCAAACCTGCTGACACAGAGCCACCTCCACTGTTGGTATACAAGTGGTGCCAAGGTGAGGGATAATGCTGCCCTTTGTTGTTAGACATGGTCAAAGGCGAGTGTTGGTCATCTGGTAACACAGACATTATCTTAGGATTTCAAGTGATCTGAAAATCAATTTTTTCCCCCAGGAATCAACAACCTGCAAGATGTATGGGAGACCACAGAGGGCGAGTGTAACGTCATGCTGGAGTCACGCTATGAGAAGATGTATGAAAAGATAGACTTGACTCTGCTTAACAGGCTTCTGCGTCTGATTGTCGACCACAACATTGCCGATTACATGACTGCAAAGAATAACGTGGTCATCAACTACAAGGTCTGCCACTTGCAAAAAAAACATGAATCATTTGCATTTAGTTTTATTTTGCATTATTCATAAAATTTATTATATATAAAGTTCAAATTCAGTTTGCAAAGTTTGAAAAGTTATGTCTAACAATGATATTACACACGCTACCGGTCAAAAGTTTGGAGACACTTGACTGAAATGTTTCTCATGATCTTAAAAACCTTTTGATCTGAAGGTGGATGATTAAATGTTTGAAATCGGTGTTGTAGACAAAAATATAATTGTGCCAACATATTCATTTCTTTCATTAGAAAACTAACATTTTATTTACAAAAAAAATTCATTGAAATGGATGACTTAGAGCGAAATAATTCGAAAAGCAGCCAATAAGAGTCCAGCATAGGTGTGAACTCCTTTAATACTGTTTAAAAAACATCTCGGGGAGATTCCTCAAGAAATCGGTTGAGAAAATGCCAAGAAAACATTTCTGGAAATTCTAGGCAAAAAGGGTGCCTACTTTTTAAGATGCTAAAATATTAAATTATTTAGATTTATTTGGGATTTTTTCCATCACAACATAATTCCCATAGTCCCATTTGTGTTCTCCAGAGTTTTGATGACTTTATTATTATTATTATTATTATTATTATTATTATTATTCTACAATGTGGGGGGAATGAAGTATGAATGTGTCCAAACTTTTGACTGGTAGTGGAAGTAATTGAGAAATTCCAGCAGACTCTTCCTGTGGAATTTTTTTTTTCTTCCCCTTCCTTTTTTTTCTGGAGCTGATTCTCACATAGAGCTCCTCTGGGCATTTTGGTACAGGCTTAAAATAAATACAAAAAATAATTTCTCATTGAAAATGACTTTCATCTGGAACATGTGTGGTATAAAATCATAACTGTAGGTAAATACGTGTTATATTGTGAAATATATAAAAAAAAATTAGATTAAAATTGTTTCTGCAGCTTCAATATATTCTATATTCTAGCAGCACAACTTTCATTTCCATAGACATGGTCTTTGTCAGTGACCTGAATGTATTTATAGGCCAAGTAACGTTTAAATGCTTTCTAACTGATTCAGATTATAATACAAATGCATACCGGACACAAGTATCATTGTTCTCGACCGTGTGGTGTTCTTGCCTTGCTCTAGGACATGAACCACACCAACTCGTACGGCATCATCAGGGGCCTGCAGTTTGCCTCCTTCATTGTGCAGTACTACGGGCTGGTGATGGACCTGCTCGTTCTGGGTCTTCACCGCGCCAGCGAGATGGCTGGACCCCCGCAGATGCCCAACGATTTCCTCAGCTTCCAGGACAGTGCTACAGAGAGTGCCCACCCCATTCGCCTGTACTGCAGATACATTGACCGCATCCACATGTTCTTCAGGTGAGCAAAATCCGTAAAAAGCATGATATCATGACTGAGAAAATGCATAGAGCATAAGAGTGAACACGTAGAGCATATGTTGTACATAATAAATACAAAATGAAGTAAATGTGGTTTTGCTCTCATTGGTTCCTGACTTTTCAGACAATTTTACGGTTCGCTTCTGAATGGGAGTGCTGTTTCTAATTAATGCACTGATCTGATCTCACAAATTATTATCTTTTTTTTTTTTTTTAACTAATTAAATGAATAGGGACTCGAGTATTTTTGTTTTCTCAGGTTTTCTGCTGATGAAGCCAGGGATCTGATCCAACGCTACCTTACTGAGCACCCTGATCCCAACAATGAGAACATTGTAGGCTACAACAATAAGAAGTGCTGGCCCAGAGATGCTAGGATGAGGCTGATGAAACATGATGTTAACCTGTAAGTATCGACACACTAACCCTCGTTCTGATATACTTTTTAAATTCCTTAAATTTGTGTTTGAAAGTATATACGACAGGGCTGATGTTCGTTTCGTTGTGATTTTCAAGGGGCCGTGCCGTGTTCTGGGACATTAAGAATCGCCTTCCTCGCTCTGTGACCACGGTGCAGTGGGAGAACAGCTTTGTGTCCGTGTACAGTAAAGACAACCCTAACCTGCTCTTCAACATGTGCGGATTCGAGTGCCGCATCCTGCCCAAATGTCGCACCAGTTATGAGGAGTTCACCCACAAGGATGGAGTGTGGAACCTGCAGAATGAGGTCAGGACACTAAAATAAACATGTCAATCATTGGAAGCTTTTAGTACCATTGACTGTATTTTTATTATTATTTTTTTAAGGATATGTTGTTTGGCTAACTTTTATCTATATGTTTGTCTGCAGGTGACCAAGGAAAGGACAGCGCAGTGCTTTCTGCGAGTGGATGACGAATCAATGCAGAGGTTCCATAACCGAGTGCGACAGATTCTCATGGCCTCTGGATCCACCACCTTCACCAAGGTATGACACAAGAAAGAAAAGGATATTGTGACATATCCTCGACCACACGTTTATAGTACATCTATAGTACAAAATTGTTATATTTCTGTTATGTATCATGCTCTGGTTTAGTCTGCTCACGTCTATGATTTTTCTTATTTTTACTTTTGCACGTCTCAGATTGTGAACAAATGGAACACTGCTCTGATTGGTCTGATGACCTATTTCCGCGAGGCTGTGGTTAACACTCAGGAGTTGCTGGACCTTTTGGTGAAATGTGAAAATAAGATCCAGACCCGTATCAAGATTGGTCTGAACTCCAAAATGCCTAGTCGTTTCCCTCCTGTTGTCTTCTACACCCCCAAAGAGTTAGGGGGTCTGGGCATGCTTTCTATGGGTCACGTCCTCATCCCACAGTCTGACCTGAGGTAATGTGTGTTAGGGTTGAATATTTTGTCATAGTCTGGCACATCAACATTCACATCCAGACATAGTAACACGTATAAAAGTAAATAAACTACATTTAGTGTGATAACTGGTGTACACTACTGGTCAAAGGCTTAGACACACTCGTTATTTATTTAGTTATTTATTTCCACAGTTTAGAATAATAATAGTCCTCAAAACTGCAGTAACACAAATGGAACTATGGGAATTATGTTTTGATAAAAAAAAAATCCAAAATAAATCTAAATAATTTAGTAGTTTAGCATCTTAAATGTAGACCCCTTTTTGCCTAGAATTTCCAGAAATGTATTCTTGGCATTTTCCCAACCAATTCCTTGAGGAATCTCACGGAGATTTTTTTTAAACAGTATTAAAGGAGTTCCCACCTATGCTGAACTCTTATTGACTGCTTTTCGCAATATTTTGCTCCAAGTCATCAGTTTAAAAAAAATCTTTTGTAAATAAAATGTTAGTTTTCTAATGAAAGAAATGAATATGTTGATTATATTTTTGTTTACAACACCGATTTCAAATATCTAATCATCCACCTTCAGATCAAAAGGTTTTTAAGATCATGAGAAACATGTCAGTCAATTTTGTGCGTTACCAGGTGGTCCAAACAGACCGACGTGGGCATCACTCACTTCCGTTCCGGTATGAGCCATGAGGAGGATCAGCTGATTCCCAATCTGTATCGCTACATCCAGCCATGGGAGAGTGAGTTCATCGACTCTCAGAGAGTCTGGGCTGAATATGCTCTCAAGAGACAGGAGGCCATTGCCCAGAACAGGTACAGTAATCAAACAAAGAATTAAATGTGAATGAAATGGAAAAAATATTTCGGCTTTTTGTTTTTACCTAGAATTAAACTAGTTTTGTGTTGTCCCAGGCGTTTGACTCTTGAGGATTTGGAGGATTCCTGGGACAGAGGTATTCCTCGTATCAACACCCTGTTCCAGAAAGACAGGCACACGCTGGCCTATGACAAGGGCTGGAGAGTCAGAACAGACTTCAAGCAGTATCAGGTTAGAACCCTTTCTTTCACCCAATATGATTTTGATACGTATGGAGATCTTTCTAGTTCTTTTTACAGACTGATCTAAAATCTGTTTGTATGATGATGTTCTCAGGTGCTTAAGCAAAATCCGTTCTGGTGGACTCACCAGAGACACGACGGTAAACTGTGGAATCTGAACAACTACCGCACAGACATGATCCAAGCCCTAGGAGGAGTGGAAGGAATTTTGGAGCACACTCTGTTCAAGGGTACATACTTTCCCACCTGGGAGGGTCTGTTCTGGTAAGGGTTACTGCTTACCCTATCAAACTTGTCTATTTGGCCTTATTCATCATAGAACTCCATCGGGATTATGTTTTAACCATTTATTTCTTCTCCATAGGGAAAAGGCCAGTGGTTTTGAGGAGTCCATGAAATGGAAGAAGCTGACCAATGCCCAGAGATCTGGTCTGAACCAGATCCCCAATCGACGATTCACTTTGTGGTGGTCTCCCACGATCAACAGAGCAAATGTACACAATCATTCTTACTGTAGTTCTTGTCATCTCTTGTCTTAACTCTATAGCTACTTGCTGATGTCCTCTGTTTTTTTTTGTTGTTGTTTTTGTTTTTTTCTTTAGGTATACGTGGGTTTCCAGGTGCAGTTGGATCTCACTGGAATCTTCATGCATGGCAAAATTCCCACTCTCAAGATCTCCTTGATCCAGATCTTCAGAGCTCACTTGTGGCAGAAGATTCACGAGAGCATTGTCATGGATCTGTGTCAGGTTCGGAGTGTGGTTTTTGTTTTTTAATAAAGATGTGCTTTATTGTTTGGCCAGTAAGACTGGTGTGCTAGTTGATTTGCATAGCTATTCAACATTTCATTACTATACATGTGCTTCATCGAGATTTGTATGTCGTGTGTGTGAAGGTGTTTGACCAGGAACTGGATGCGCTGGAGATTGAAACCGTCCAGAAGGAAACCATCCATCCTAGGAAGTCTTACAAGATGAACTCCTCTTGTGCGGATATTCTGCTTTTTGCATCGTACAAGTGGAACGTCTCAAGACCGTCACTGCTGGCTGACTCCAAGTATGTTCTCAAACTCTGCCTGCTGGCTCCTTTTATTTATATTTATATAATATATATATATATAATAAAAATTTTTGTTGGTTGGTTTTGTTGAGTGTGTGTGTGTGTGTCTTTGTTTGTTTCTTCTAATGTAGGGATGTGATGGACAGCACCACCACTCAGAAGTACTGGATTGACATTCAGCTCAGATGGGGAGATTATGACTCCCATGACATTGAGAGATATGCCAGGGCAAAGTTTCTGGACTACACCACAGATAACATGAGTATCTACCCATCCCCTACTGGGGTGCTCATAGCCATCGATCTGGCATACAATCTGCACAGGTCAGTGTTTCGTCGGGATAGTCTACAAGGCTGTTTTTATTATTTGGGTTTTGATATTCTGGCATTGTTTGTTTATTCTAATTTATTATTTTTTTTATCTGTATTTCCATGCAGTGCCTATGGAAACTGGTTCCCTGGCAGCAAACCTCTGATCCAGCAGGCCATGGCTAAGATCATGAAGGCCAACCCTGCCTTGTACGTGCTGAGGGAGCGCATCCGCAAGGGTCTGCAGCTTTACTCCTCCGAGCCCACTGAGCCCTACCTGTCATCACAGAATTACGGAGAACTCTTCTCCAATCAAATCATCTGGTTTGTGGATGACACCAACGTGTACCGAGTCACCATCCACAAGGTAAGGATAGCCTCCCAGGCGTTCTCTTTTGAGCGTTTTCTTCTGGCTGTGTACATTTACATTTGTGCAATTAAATTTTAATTGTGTTTATGCTCACAGTGATTTTGTCTTTCCATTACAGACCTTTGAGGGCAACTTGACCACAAAACCCATCAACGGGGCCATTTTCATCTTTAATCCAAGAACCGGGCAACTCTTCTTAAAGATCATTCACACATCTGTATGGGCTGGACAGAAGCGTCTGGGGCAGGTAGGATTATTATTATTATTATTATTATTATTATTATTATGATTTTTACTTCTATCGTCAATGGCTCTTCTTGTCTGAAGTAAAATGGACACGCAGGCTCTAAGTTGATCTTTTCATTATAGCTGGCCAAGTGGAAAACTGCTGAGGAAGTGGCTGCTCTTATTCGATCACTGCCTGTTGAAGAGCAGCCCAAGCAGATCATTGTGACCAGAAAGGGCATGTTGGATCCTCTTGAGGTACGCTCACTTCAGAAGCAGTTTGTTAGATGCTATGAGATAATCGTGTGTTTGTGTGTGTGTTCGCGCGTGCGCACCATCTATTCACTGTTTTTCTCTCGTTTTCTAGGTGCACTTGTTGGATTTCCCCAACATTGTCATCAAAGGCTCTGAGCTGCAGCTGCCCTTCCAGGCATGTCTAAAGGTGGAGAAGTTTGGGGACCTCATTCTGAAGGCCACTGAGCCACAGATGGTCCTGTTCAATCTGTACGATGACTGGCTGAAGACCATTTCTTCTTACACTGTAAGTTAATTTAATCCTTTTCGTAGTTTCTTTGCTTTTTAAAATAAAATAAAATAAAAAAAACAGAAACATGGTAAAGGACTAGCAGTGCCTATAACAAGGTCGTGTTCCTGTGTAGGCCTTCTCACGTCTGATCTTGATCCTGAGAGCCCTCCATGTGAACAACGACCGTGCAAAGGTCATCCTGAAGCCTGACAAAACCACCATCACTGAGCCACATCACATCTGGCCCACTCTGACTGATGAGGAGTGGATCAAGGTGGAGGTGCAGCTCAAAGATCTCATCTTGGCTGACTATGGTAAAAAGAACAAGTAAGTAAGGCTCGTCGTGTGAAGGGGGGAAAAAACTGCAACAAACGAATGCCCCTATGGATAAGGATATTATTGGGGAAACAGAATACCTTTTCTTGTGAAAATAGTCCAGTTGAAAAAATCAAGCATTAACATGAATGAACTGTATGCTCCAAGTCTTATTTCTTTCTCTTTTCTCCAGTGTGAACGTGGCTTCTCTGACGCAGTCTGAGATCAGGGACATCATCCTGGGTATGGAGATCTCTGCTCCCTCTCAGCAGAGGCAGCAGATTGCTGAGATTGAGAAACAGACTAAAGAGCAGTCTCAGCTAACAGCCACGCAGACTCGCACCGTTAACAAGCACGGTGATGAAATCATTACTTCCACCACCAGCAACTACGAGACTCAAACCTTCTCCTCAAAGACTGAATGGAGAGTCAGGTAGGACATGACTGTTCAAGATGTTCCATATGTCATACGTCCATGGATATGTCCTCCTCCCTATGTAGCAGTGTATGTCCTATATTCTTGCCAGTGCGCTGTATGCACATTTTTTTTTTTTCTCTTTCTCTCTCTCTCATTTATAGGGCGATCTCTGCAGCCAACTTGCACTTACGTACCAACCACATCTACGTGTCTTCTGATGACATCAAAGAAACTGGATACACTTACATTCTGCCTAAGAACGTGCTGAAGAAGTTCATCTGCATCTCTGACTTGCGTGCTCAAGTGAGTCATACTTCTGCTGTTTCACAGGCTTTTAGTTTTCTCTAGAATATTGTTTACATTTCTTTATTGTTGTTTTTTCCCCCCTATAGATTGCCGGTTATCTGTACGGTACAAGTCCTCCAGATAACCCACAGGTGAAAGAAATTCGCTGCATTGTGATGGTGCCACAATGGGGCACCCATCAAACTGTTCACCTGCCCGTTCAGCTGCCACAGCACGAATATCTCAAGGTCTGTCTCTGTTCTTTAGTTACGCGTCATAGAAATTTCTATATGTTCTCTGATCTCCATAGTCTATTGATTTCCCCCACAGCATTGCTTGTTTTTTCCAGTCTTAGAAAATCTTGTTCTTTTATAGGAAATGGAGCCGCTTGGTTGGATCCACACCCAGCCCAATGAATCGCCTCAGTTGTCTCCCCAAGATGTCACCACACACGCTAAAGTCATGGCTGATAATCCATCCTGGGATGGCGAGAAGACCATCATTATTACCTGCAGGTACACAGAGGAAGTGCATTAGTGTCAGTTCGCAAGTAGTAATTGGTTAATTTATTTCAGTGGTCCTGTTCCTTGTGTTTTAGTTTCTTAGCTGATACTGGCTGTTTTATTTTTATTTTTATTACCCAGATCATTTGATTGGATTGAAATTCCACTTAGATCAGCCTCCTCTTTAATCAGTTTCCTTTGCTCTGATTTAGCTGTATATTATATTACAGATCGAATTCTGATCAAGCAGATTATTAGGTTGTGTGGAAATGAAGCCAGTGATTGATTTGATTATTGTTCTCTCTTGTGTAGTTTCACTCCAGGATCTTGTACATTGACTGCTTATAAGCTGACTCCTAGTGGATACGAGTGGGGCAGGCAGAATACAGATAAGGGCAACAACCCCAAGGGTTACCTGCCATCTCACTATGAAAGGGTGCAGATGCTGCTGTCAGATCGCTTCCTTGGCTTCTTCATGGTGCCTGGCCAAGTGTCCTGGAACTACAATTTCATGGGTGAGTACAACAAGAACAGGCTGAAAACGTTGAAGCACATTGGTCGTTTTTTAAACATTTTTTAGGGGACTTAAATTATTTGATATATATAACCCACTTTTTTATTTCCCCTTTTCTCCGTTCCAGGCGTTCGACATGACCCTAATATGAAATACGAGCTGCAGCTGTCTAACCCGAAAGAGTTTTATCACGAGGTTCACCGGCCTTCTCACTTCCTCAACTTCGCATCGCTGCAGGAGGGCGAGATCTACAACGCTGACCGTGAGGACATGTACGCTTAGCACCACAGACTTCTCCTGTTGACATTCAGTGAAACACCTAAGAGGCTTATGCTTGCAAATCTGTCGTGCTCTGTCCTTCAAGACTTGGTGTCAGCTTGGTAGCACTGTTTCAAACACCTGTTTTTAAGATTTTGTATAATGCTTTGTTGTTTTTTGGCATGTTAATTTGTGTTGATACACATTTCTGAAGTGTAGTTTTGTCTGACAGTAGTTGAGGGAAAACTACATCAGTGTTTTTGGATAATAATCAATGCTCTTTTTTTCATAAACTTAAAAGTACATCAAATTGTTTTTTTGTTTTTTTAATAAGTCCGTTGTAATATTCCTTTAGCTATGTTCTGCCTCAGTCATGTACGTGGTAGTTTGGGTCAAAAATAAAGATTGACACTTGAACTTTGAGGCTGTTTTTCCATTGTGACAGTTGAACAAGTTTGACCACTTTCTGTTGTTTTGCCTCAGGCAGGATCAAGATATTAACAGGGATGAAGCCTCACAGATTCTTAAACTAATTAAATCAGGGGTGTCAACCTCACTTTATGTAACAGGCCATGTTACACTTAGTCTAATGTCAAGTGGGCCAGACCAAATAATGTTTGTTTATTTATCACCATTTATACAAAAGGTATCAAATCTGCATGCAGAATGCTCATGTATCATCTACAAACCAGACACAATCTGCAGTTCATTACCAAATTATGCTCTTATTCCATAAATGTTAAATCAGTTCAAATTTTTAGCTTGCTAATTTAATATCATTAACTCATTTTGTCAACTGAGTTTTTGGGCCCTGAATTTATTGCTCTCTTTTGCCCCCTGTAGAATAAGAGACACTAGATTTTGTATAGTGGTGTGTTTGTTTGTTTGTTTTTTGTGTCCCCGCCACCCCCCAAATCTTTCAATTCATGTTATGGTCTACAAGATGACTTCAATTTATTAATTCTAAATTCATTTGGTGCGCTGGATTAAAACTTGAATTGGGTCAGTCGTATGTGACACCCCTGGTTTTATATCGTTTCTTTTTATATCCAAGGGCTGTTTACAAAAAGAGATCTGAATGCAGTTTGGTTAGAAAGAATGTAGTGAACCGGACAGAATATTAACGTTTAGAGTTAAGTAGCCAACTGCAGGCAGGGTTAATTGATGCCCTGAGCAATTCCTATGTACTTTATGCAATAAAAAAGTGATTTGATTAATGCTGCAAAACAACTGACAGTGGGTGTGTTTTTTTTTTTGTTTGTTTGTTTGTCTGTTTTTTTTTTATTATTTTTTTTATATAGCATATTGCATGAGTGCCATTTATAGTTTCCATTAAAACCAAAACAATTCACATTATAACCATTACAAATTCACTGTGGGTATCTATCTCTCTATCTATCTTTCAGCAGTCAAACTGGTTTTGGGGGTTTTTCTGCACATAATGTTTAAACCTGAGACTTGTGTGTACTAGATTCTACTGTAGTCAGTTTTATAGTTTGCAAGTTACAAAACAACTGCCAGTGGGTGGGTTTTTTTTTTGTTTGTTTGTTTTTGTTTTATTTTAAAATAGCATGTTGCAGGACTGCCAGTGAATATGCGTTTGTTAATGGAATTAATTATAACTGCGTCAGTGCATGAGCTGTGATGTGCTCTGCAATGCTCATCCCATGATTCCTATACTTGATGTAATAGTGTTGTGTTCAGGGCCTCCCAAGCTGGTTTTCAGAAGACTAAATATATTTCCACATAGGTAAACACATAGTCACTTTTTTTTATTCCTGATCTTTTCATATATATATAGGACCGAACAGTTGCACAGTGTTAATAGATTAAAAAAATTTGTATCATTTTACCACCACTTAATTCACTCAAATTGACGTAATTAATACTTTTTGAGTTACTGGACTTTAGATTAAACACATTCAATTCAATTATGCTTACGGTTTATAACTGCCTGGTTAATGGTTAATGAGAAAATACGCTCTCAATTTCTCTTGGTTTTAATTATAACTATTAAAACCATCACAAATTCTATGAAAAGAAGTTAATATCTGACTGTTATCCCTTATGTCTGAATGTATTCATTTTTGTTAATTGTTAATAAAGTGGGCGGCTGTGGCTCAGGTGGTAGAGTGGGTTGTCCACTGGTGGTTCGATTCCCGGCCCACATGACTCCACATGCCAAAGTGTCCTTGGGCAAGACACTGAACCCCAATTTGCTCCCGATGGCAAGTTAGCGCCTTGCATGGCAGCTCTGCTACCATTGGTGTGTGAGTGTGTGTGAATGGGTGAATGAGAACCAGTGTAAAGTGCTTTTGACAAAAGCATATATAAGTGCAGACCATTTTTTAATTGTTAATCTAGCAATGTCCCCATGTGACCTCAGCTCAAACGCTAACCTCTAACTTCTCAGAGGAATAACAAATATAAAGCACCATTAAACATATCACAGATACACTATATGTCCAAAAGTATGGAGACCTGACCAATAACACCCATATGTGCTTTTTGAACATCCAATTCCAGATATTATAATGTAGGTGTTATAACTGATGTCACAATTGTTATATGCTGTTATAACATTCATTATTCTGGAAAGGCTTTCCACCAGATTTTGGAGAGTGTCTCTGAGGATTTGTTCAGCCTCAAGAGTATTAGTAAAAGTCAGGCACTGATCACCCGGCGAGGAGGCCTGGCATGCAGTCAGCATTCCAGTTTGGGCCTCTTGATTCCAGTGAAGGGAAATCTTAATGTTACAGCATATGTTGACATTCTAGACATTCGTGTGCTTCCAACTTTGTGGCAACAGTTTGGGGAAGAACCACATATGGGTGTCAAGGTCAGGTGTCCATATACTTTTGGTCAGTATAAATATATTTAATGTATGTTTAATGTAGGGTGGTGTTTCCCTTTAAATAGTAATCTTCACCACTCTAACATCATTAAAAATATTAAATCCTTAGTCACGAACAAGATGTCTAAGCTATGAAATCACGATTTATCAAAAGTCATTTATAATTAGATGGAAGTCCCTGCTGGAAACCCCCCACAAAACAATAGAATCAATCACAAAATTTCTAAAAGTTTCCATTACAAACCATCAGCTAACCATTAAAATCATTACTATTACTTGTCCTTAATGGTATCCACTAGACAAAACATGCCACCAATAGAATGCAACAAATTACCAGTAGACACTTACAGGGACCATTATAGTGTCCATTAAAACCAATACAATTCCCATTATAACCATTACAAGTTCTATGAAGGTTTCTATTGTTTTTTTTTTCAGCAGTCAAACTGTTTTTTGCACATAATGTTTAAACCTGAGACTTTTTTATGTGGACTAGATTCTACTGTAGTCAGTTTTATAGTTTAGGTGTAAGTTAAGGCTGATTTAACTGGTTTCTTTCTTCTTTTTTTTTTTTTTTTTTTTTAGAGGAAAAACCCTTTTACATTCCCTCTCATAGCTACTGTGACACGGATTTCACAAGACTGCTGTGAACACACCACTCAGTAGCATTGGTCAGGAGAGAAGGAGGATCCAGAAATAGGAAAATAAGGCAGGAGGTCCTTATTGCTCCCATACTGCACTGGTCTGTTGTGTAGTGTGTAGTTGTGTGGTGTGTAGTGTTGTCGTGTGTAGTCTTGTGTTGTGTAGTGTAGTGTGCAGTGTGTTGTGTAGTGTGTGGTGTAGTGTTGTGGTGTGTAATGTAGTGGTGTGTTGTGTAGTGTGTGGTGTAGTGTGTGCTGTAGTGTTGTGGTGTGTAATGTAGTGGTGTGGTGTGTAGTGTTGTGTTGTGTAGTGGTGTGGTGTGTAATGTTGTGTAGTGTTGTGTTGTGTAGTGTGTGGTGTAGTGTTGTGGTGTGTAGTGTTGTGTAGTGTGTGGTGTAGTGTTGTGGTGTGTTGTGTAGGAGAGCACTATGCAAACACTTAAGCTGAGTTGTGTAGGTGTAAAGCTGCTGATCGCATGTTACAACGTTTCCACTGAATCAGATCAGATCAGATCAGCTCATGTCGGCAGGAATCGGACATAACACCACAGTAGGCTGTTACAGTCTATTAAACTAGGCACGGACATAAAGCGTATGGTTTATTGCTTGGGAATTATAACTTCATCGACTGTCAGTGTGGCAGCGTAAAACTGAAACTAACAACGAAACACACACACACACACACACACACACACACACACACAACTACATTCTCGGAATAGCGCTGAAATGTCAGGCGTGTGTGTTTGGAGGGGGAATTTAGTTTCTACTGCTTCTTCTTCTCGGCTCCTGTTCTTTTGACTCTGCCATGGAAACCATCCAGACCAACCAAGACGACAAGAAGTTGAACGAGTGTTTTGAGAGGACCGTTTCAGCTCTAACCGTGGACGATGTGTACAACATTGCCAAACTGATCGGCTCCGACGTGGAGAAGCTCATCGACAGCTATGGCAGAACTAGTGTTGAGAGTTTGGTGCCGAAAATAGTGAAAGTGCTGGAGCTCTTGGAGAGTTTCACAGCCAGCTACCACACACAGAAATCTAAAGAGGAGAGTCTACTCAGGGCGTTTGAAACACTACAGGTTCAACAGCACGAGTGCAACAAGACGGACGCTCGCGTAAGACACACACACACACACACACACGGTACGACATTTCACACACAAAAATGTTACAGTTTGACAACCACGTTTTGTTTGGTTTGTTTTCTAGCCCAGACTGTAGCGTCAATATAACGAAAGAAATGTACATTATCTTAGCCTTAGCTCTCAGGCAGCATCCCAAATGCCTCCCTACTTCCTACATTAGTGCACTCCATAGTGTATGACACAATGTTGTGCTCACTATATAGGCTATAATGTACAGTAGGGAGCCATATTGGATTAAGTACGCTATAATAACTGCTAGGTCTAACCGTGTTGAGTGTGAATGCAGTTTTTTACAAGTGTTTCATCATTCAAAAGGATTTCTTACACACAGCAGGTTGGAAGTGTGTGACTGGCTTTCCTCACCAACTCAGAGTCTGGCTTTTCTAAAGCAAAGCAGTCTGTTTTTTCTTTACCATGCCTTTACAGAATCCCCAGTGTTGCGAGTTAAAATGGACACATATTGTGTTAGATAGATGACTACTGGACAACTGTGTAACCCCGGAGATTTGAATGTCAAATGAGGCCATCATAAGCGAGCAGCTACAGAACATGTACACAAAAGAAGTCCATTAAGTTCAGAATCGAGATGTCTGAGCCAGGAGAACATAACGTTCAGGCTGCCAGGTCTGTATGACAAAAACAACCCAATGAGCAAAAAAAAAAAACATACCCAAAATGGCATAACCGATCACATTAAATCTCATATACTCTTTAAAATGTCAACATTTTGACTATTATGAGTATGGAATAATGTGCTTTGCATGAATACCAAATTATACAATATTAACATTTTGTTGCATTATAACCTGGAACTGAAATTTAATTAATTGGGTTTTTATGTCAGGAATCTACACAAAATAACATGTCGGGGGACACCCTGGATGAGGTGCCAACCCATTGCAGGGCACAATCGCACACACATTCACACACTACAGACCATTAGGGGATGCCAGTCAGCCTACAGCGCATGTCTTTGGACTGGGGGAAGAAACCAGAGTACCCAGAGGAAACCCCTGAAGTACGGGGAGAACATGCGAACTCTGTGCACACAGGGCAGAGGCAAGATTTGAACCGCCAACCCTGGAGCAAAAGGATATCTAGTTTGAAAAATTATTTACAAATACAAATTGAAAAGTTGTGATTCCCTAACTATTTACCCCATTGCTGTGAAACCCCTAAATTAATTGCCATCAAAAATCACACAATGACTTGAATGCAGTCGGTCTGTGTGCAATTTGTGTCACTTATCTATCTCAATGTAAATACACAGGTTCCTGGAAGATTTCAGATATTATCAGAGAACATCTTTAAACAAACAGCATCGTGAAGACTAATGAACTATCAACACAAGTCTGGGGCAAAGTTCTGAGTTTGGTTATGAAAATATCCCAGACTTTGAGCATTCCACAGAGCATCATTATATCCATTGTTTAAAAAAAAGGGGGGGGGGGGATGTCAGAATCATGACACCAGGAGCCTAGATAAGATTTGTCCACCAAAAGCCAGTGATTGAGTAAGGAGGGTATTAGTCAGAGGAGCAACCAAGAGGTCAAGGCTAATGCTCAGTATGATGCTACCACCATCATGCTTCACTATGGGGTTGGTGTAACATCATACTATTCTTAAATGAATTGAGTTGCTGTAAGCTCTTAAAATTGATCCCAAAGATGTTCAGTGGGATTAAGGTCATAGGTTTTGTGCAGGCCATTCAAGTTCTTCCACTCCAACATCAGCAAACCACGTCTTTCTTTATGGACCTTGCTTTGTGCACATGCTGGAACAGATTTGTTCCCAATATAATAATGATGTTGATAATTAAAAATGTATTTCATTATTATTGAAACCTTGTCTTTACATGATTTCTTTAGAACTGTTTTAGATCACTTTTGCTTAGTAATGTATATTTACCGCAGTTACAATTTCTTATTTCTATCAATACATTTCATCTGTTAATTCGTTACATTTTATTCAGTATGATTTAATCATAACCACCATAACCTACATTTGTGTATAATAGGCAATGCATTTACTCTTTGCAAACAAAAATCAGCTTACTATTTCGCTTAAATCATATTATTTAGTTGATTTAAATCCCTTTTATAAGTGTTCTCATAATTCTTTGTTGTGGTTGTTTTTGTTGTTGCTTTATCAGTTAAATCTGATGTTTGTCTGTCTTCATCTCTATAAGTTGTTGTGCATGAGTTTTGTCTGTTTATAAAGCTCATATAACCCATGTACTGTAAATGGTCTCTTTCCCTCTACTAAACATGGAAATATTGATACAAGCCTATTATATAAATTTAATCCCCTGAATTCCCAGGATCAGATTTACATTTCTCACTCTCATATCATGTTAGTTTCAATATGGTTACAGAATATCCTTTAAGATGAATTGTATGAATTGTATGTATTATTCAGTTAATTGAATAACTAAATAGTAAGCTGAGAATTTAAGGGTTTAAATATGTCTATGCAGAATACAAATTATATACATATTATTTTAATATATATATTTAAAGGTTTAGTTTTGTTATCAAAAACGGTTTGCTAAAAATTCATTCTGGTTATTTCCCATGAGCACTTCTCTCACAATTTCAAAACCACTGAATTAATGTATGCAAAAAGCCCAACCTTCAGCCTGCAGACAAATTCAGCACACAGCACTATTTCAAACATAACCCAATTCCACAGGACAATTTAAAATCCCGATATTGGAAGATTTAGATTCTAAACAAACAACAAATAACTCAATTGCTAGACTTAGTTTCATACAATTTAAAGTGGTCCACAGAGCTCACCTCTCTAGGAGTAAACTGTCTAAAATATATCCCAATGTTCCTGACATGTGTGAAAAATGCAAACTTTCGCCCTGTAACCTGAGTCCTATGTTTGCACTCTGTCCCAAACTGCAGAACTTTTGGAACTCTTTCTTTGAAACTATGTCCGACGTTCTTAAAATCAAATTGGATTTCTGTCCTTTAATTGCCATCTTTGGTGTTTCATCTCAGCGTCAGCCTCTGAACCATAAACAAGCCAGTGTTGTGGCCTTTGCATCATTACTTGCTCGGCGCAGAATATTGTTGTCTTGGACCTCTCCACAACCCCCCTCTATATCAGTCTGGCTTAAAGACTTAATCTTCTTTTTAAAACCTGAAAAAATCAAGTACAACATCAGAGGCAGGGGTGACTCATTTTTGGGAAAATGGCAACAATTTATTACCTACTTCAATGATGTACGCACCCTGGAGGTGGATTGAGGAGAGGTAGACAGTAAACACTAATCATCTTACCCTTTTATTTTTTTGTGTGTTTTTTTCTTTGAATGTTTGTTTGTTATTGTTTTTTGTTTCCCCCTTTCTTTTGGTTTTGGCTGTGGTTGTTTTGGTGGGGTTGTTGGGTGTGGTGTTATAATGTGTAAAATGCAAATTTCCAATAAAAATTCTCTGGTCAAAAAAACCCCCCAAAAAACAACAACTCAATAACATTCGGTGTGATCTGCTAGGCATATACAGCATGTAAAAACTGTTCACATTCATGCATCTGTCTGTTGCTTGAGTCTCTCGAGTGTGTTCCAGCAGTTAGTGACAGTGTGTGTGTTCCAGCAGTGAGTGACAGTGTGTGTGTGTTTCAGCAGGAATGGCAGCACAAGGAACAGAAATTGAGGCTGGAGATGGAGGCATTGCAGAAGGAGGTGCTGCACCTACAGGAGGAGAACCAAGAACTGCTGGGTCGCCTGCAGAGCTCCCTCTCTAAAGAAGGTGAACTGTACAGAAGACATAACTTCAACACCAATCACACGTACACACACAACGCTTCTAAGCCATTCATCAGTGTTAGCACTGCTGCATTACACAATGTTTCTGAAACCTCATGTTTACGAATAACAAAGACTTCTGGAGAAGGTGAATCTCTGGTGGAATGCAGTTGAAGAACAGGTGATCAAACAAAACCAAATTGCCTACTGCACAAGCATAACGTGTCACTGTGGAGGTCTGGTAATATATTTAAACTGCTAAGTGTTTAGTCACATGGGTAAGGTGTGTAGGTCTTGACTCACCAAAGTGTTACAGTTAGTGTAAGATGTTAGAATTTTAAATAAAATGTGTTATAATCATTATTATGTTATAAAGGCAGTGGGAATTTTTTACATTAATATCCATACTCCAGAAAGATCGTCTAAGATTGCATGACTGCATAGTGTGATCAAGTTACTAGTTTAAGCAATTATTAGTTTCATTATTATTAGTTCTAAGCATCTAATGATGGAATTTAACAACTGCAGGGCAATGTTGAAATTTTTGTCTGTGATGATCAAATGCATTACAGATGCAGTTGATAAGGATTAGATTATATTAGGTTGTTGTTTAAATGAGAGTGATTCACACTTGCAGCTTGTTCAGTTATTAAGTGATAGTTATGGGGGGGGGGGTTAGAATTATACATGGGTGTATCATTTATTCATTCATTCATCTTCAGTAACAGCTTTATCCTGGTTACAGATGCGGTAGCTCTGGGTTTATCCCGAGAACACTGGGCGTGAAGTGAGAATACACCCTGGGGACCCCAGTCCATCTCAGGGCACCACACACACATTCACACTTTCACACATTTCTCACACCTAGGGTCAGTTTAACATGGCTGGCTTTGTTGACTATAGCCAGTCCACCTACTAGCATGTTTTTGAAAGCTGGGAGGGAACCTAGAAAAGGAGGGAAGCCTTACAGCAATTGAGAGAACATGCAAAACTCCACACAGACAATAACCTGAACTCAGGATCGAGCCAGGGACCCTGGAACTGTGAGGCAGGAATGCTACCTGCTGTCCCATGGTGCCATTACATGGGTGTAATAATACTGATTTCTCCCACTGAGACTTCTTGAAATGATTTCTGCTAACAGTATTTTAACTCGTCCCCTCAGACCGTACACAGCGTCAGGAGAGAGAGGTGATGCTCAAACTTAAAGAGGTGGTGGATAAACAGCGTGACGAGCTCCGAGCCAAAGTGCAGGAGATATCCAAGATGTCTAAAGAAGTGGAAGCGGTATGGCAACCAATACACACACGCACACACTCACTCAAATATACACCACTAGGGCTGTATTCAGAGGTTAGTTAAGCAACTAGACTTAGTTAGAGCTCAGAATTAAGTTGTGCTCGAGGAGTGTGCATGGAGCGGAATTTGAACCAAACATAGGTTTGTCTCAATTATTGGCCATGTGAACAGTTTCAAGTATCTGTAATATTTCCATTTTTGCAGACTTTATAACTTAAATATATATTTCCTGCTTTTACTCCAGTACTTTCTGCAGCATGTTAGTCGTTACTTATCACACCGAAGTCGAGGAAAACTGGACTGGATAAAATACCTGAATATGACACACTTTCGAATTGAAGCAAATCAACCATAATGTAGTGCACCTTATAACTGGCTGAGAAACTATGGTAGCTGTCTTTTTACAGTGGCTCCAAACACATACGCAAAAATCTGCTATTAAAAAAACCCAAAAAACATTACTCATCTTTAAATACAGAGATGAAATGCCAATATTTCCAACAACCCTATTCTTTCTCTAATGCGGGTTGCAGCTAATTCTGAGCGTTTCATTTAATAGATGAGTACTTTTTTTGTTTTTCTTCTAACAGGAATGCATGCCATGTGTGTGGGAATGCCTGCTTACATAGACAAAAAAATAAATAATATTTTAACGTCTTAACCTTATCATACTTCACAAAAATATTGAGCTCAGAATGCCTTTTTAGAACTAATTTTACAAGAGTAGCCTACTTGAATAAGAAGATAATTAACTTGAAATCCACGATTTCATGACTGGCCCTCAGACTGCAAGGCACTGGCAAGCAGTGGACATGTACCATCTTGTTTTGGTCATCAGTCAGTGAGGTCTATAGAAACCGATCATCAAAATAATAACGTTAAACTTTTGCCTCACAACTCCAGGGATGGGTGTTCGAATCCCGCCTCCACCCTGTGTGCGCCGTGTTTGCATCTTCCCCCTGTGCTTTGGGGGTTTCCTCTGGTTTCTCTGGTTTCCATCCCCAGTCCAAAGACATGCGTTGTAGGCTGATTGGCATTTCCAAATTGTCTGTAGAGTGTGAAAGGGTGTGTGAATGTGTGTGCGATTGTGCCCTGATGGGTTGGCACCCCGTCCAGGGTGTCCAGTGCCTTGTGCCCCGAGTCCCCTGGGATAGGCTCCCCCCAGACCCAGACCTATATAGGATAAGCGGTATAGAAAATGGAAGGATGGATAGAAATACATGTCACTAGGTAAACAAAATGGCTCTAAAATCTGTTGTTCTGTTTAATTCTATCTTGTAATGTGTCTCCTTTAAGTGTTAAAGGTTGTAAATGGGTTCCTGTCTCAGTGATTTTGTCCATCACTGGTTACTGGTGAACTTTCTTGAGCTGTGAATTCAGTATCACTAGCTGACTGTTTTGTTCTAACCGCAATATTCCATCCTGAAATTAACGTTTTGAGCAATGTAAATACACAATAAAGTATGAAACGCCATTTTTGCCTATTTATATTTAGGAAAGAGTCAGGAACTGAACACACAAATTACAAATACTCACTGCAGATCTTGATGGCAGGACTTCTAGTTTGTCATGATCCAAGAAAACACCCCAAAAAATCAAGCAAAAAAAATCCCCCCTGAGCTTTGGTTAACCTGCTTCTCCTTTATAATAAGAAATCTACTGTATACTACTGTACTATCACAGTGTTGTTTTACAGGCTGGTATTAATGCGAGTACATTCAAGATTATTAACTTGAAACATATTTGCATAGATGACTTGGAGAGTTCATGACTTCAGCTTAAATATATTCGAAAATGTATTTTCTAAAATTGTTTTTGCTTTTAGCAATATCATACAAACTGATAGCAAAAAAAATGTGATCACTTTTAACAGTCCACTTTTTAAAAAAAAAAAACTTTTGGCATTTTCTATCTGAAAATTGAAAAGTTTAGCTTGAAGACAAGTACTTGTTTTAATGTTGGTCTAGATGCACAAAAACAGCAACTACGGAGTGTCATGAAACGGGCGTGCTGGTGGATGCAAGTACAGTAAAAGGCTTTTATGAAAGGCAGACAGACAAATCCAAATCGTGCCCGAAAATCAAAGTCCAAAAACAGGCAAGGGTCAGGTGATGTACAAACAGCAATAGCAAGGACAATCCAAAAGGAAAAACCATGAAGCTAAACACTGACGCAATACTGCACGGGGAACAAAGACACACGAGGGGTTTAAATACACAGATTAATCAAGGGGGAAGTGGGAACAGGTGAGACAGACATGACATGTGAAGGATACAACCAATGACAAGACTGGGGATGAGGCAGGACATGAACGAAAACAAAACACGCATGTTAACATAAACAAAACGTAACCTGGAGGAACTACACACAAGTAACTTTAATGATCTGAATGTGCCAACCAGAATATCAAGATAACATAGCCAAATCTTAATACAAATAACTTGTCTCACATAAAGACTGACAGTTAAAAAAAAAAAACAAGTCGCTAAATAAAGCACTAATAAAGAACATGTTGGCTCATTCTATCCCAGGAATCAGAGAGTAATGGCTAATGTGTGTGATGGTTGGTGTACTGTACAGTTCAGATTAGTTCAGCTACTGTCTCGTAGCCAGCAATGTTTTTCAGATAAAGAAACACATCAGATGATCAGGTTTCAAGTTACTGTGCACTTGGCAGTATAACACAGTCAAAGGCCAAAAGCTAAACCGCAGCCTGCCACACCTTTGACAAGAGACAAGTCTGAACAAAAGTCATCTTCCACACAGATTGCGCTTGTGTGTCTTTTTTTTTTTGTTAACATTGTCTTTTTATCAAATATTCTGACATTGCACAATGTGTTTCTCAGAACCTGTTGGAATGCAGCGTTCATAAAGCACACTATTGTGTGTTACACAGTGTTTTTAAAAATTGCCTAAAGTAAACATTTCCAAACAATCACAAAAAGCCAGCGAGCGATTCAGTGTTAGTCAGTGAGTAATCCAACTTCAATTGCTTAACCTTCAGATTAGCAAAAAAGAAGTAGACTCTATCTATAAATACGGTCATAGCATGACTATAAAGGAATTGTATGATTGTTCGATATAGTACAGTTGTTTCTGTTCATTATAATATGTGTAACATATAGTTGATTGGAAACATAAAATAAATGTACATGTATTGTGGTGGTGTGTTTTGTGTGACAGCTTCAGGAGCAGTTGGATCGCTTTATGAAGATGAACGGAGAGCTGCGGAGTAAACAGAACATGATGCAAGTTCAGCTGAAGAGTGCCGCAGAAAGGAGGGTAGACCTCGAGGTTGACCTGAGTGAGAAAGACAAAGAGATAGAGCGACTTGTCGCAAAGCTGGAGCAGGCCAAGGCAGACACTGCTCCTAACACGGTAATAACTGGTGTGTGTGTGTGTGTGTGAGTGTGTGTGTGTGTGAGAGAGAGAGATAGAGAGAGTTGATTAAAAATCTTCATCAAGTAAAAGTATACTGTAAAACCGGATAGTTCATAACTCAAAAAATTTGAGGAAACTAATTAACCTCAAAATTTTTACTTTGATAAATCAATTTCTTTAAGCCAAATACACTTAAATATAACAAAAATGTTACTCAAACTTTCTGATTTAAAATTAGTTTTTGTTATATTTAAGTGTATTTGGCTTAAAGAAATTGATTTATCAACTTAAAATTTTTTAGGTAAAAAAAAAATGTCAGTAGAAAACCGACTGATCTCAAGAATTTCTAATGAGCAAAATAAGCAGAACATTCATTAAAACTGAAAACGAAAAAAAAAACGGCTGTAGCAAAGTGAAAGTACCGTTTTCTCTTTATAAGTTTACTTGAGTACAAGTAAAAAAATGTTAAGTGAATGTAAGACATTAAATATAGTGCTACACCTAATGTTTAAAACACACCCGAAGTTGTTATAAAGCAGGAAAATAAATAATTCATGATGTCTTGTCACCGAACACTCAATATACTAGAATCAGTCCAGGTTATGATGAATTTAGGGATTTTTTCAGTGTAATCGTTCCAAGTCACGAGACATGAATTAGTCACATGTTATAAAAAATATTGCTGTATCATTCTACTACAGACTTCCTCTCTTTTACAACTGTGTACTTGGTTTGAACATCATGGCATCATTAGGACTATTTATTGTCTTTTTCTACTACAGAAGAGTCCAGCTGTTGACATGACATATAAGGTGACCGTTGACCCAAATAAGCCATGCTTCACCAAGCAGGAAGTGCGAGACATTTTGTTTGAGAGGAATGAGCTAAAGGCCAATCTCTTCCTGGTGCAAGAAGAGCTCGCCTTCTACCAGCGGTGAGAGAGAGAGAGAGAGAGAGACATACTAACATACACACAACTTTTAAAGACAATAAAACATTTGTTCATACAGAAATAGAAAAAGTACATGTTTGGTTATTGACCTGATTGTTTTTGGTGTGTGGTTTAGCTTAGTTAAGTATTGACAGGAATGTCATCAAACCAGTATATATATATATATATATATATATATATATATATATATATATATATATATATATATATTTTTTACAAATATTTGTATTTAATTTATAAAATAAAAATGTTAGCATGTTTTAGTTTACATTCAATTCATTTTTAGTAGATTTGTCAGTAGATCTTTAGAGATATTTTTTTTATCTTGAACTATATTTCAGTTCTCAGGACAGATTAAAGGTTGTGGATGGATTATTTTTGTGAATGTGTTTGAGATATCAATAATAGCCTAAAATTTAATTTTGATTTAGCAGAAAATAAATAGTACCACACATCAAAGTGTGTTATTATTATCTGTCTAAGAGAGCTGAAAAAATAAATAATTCTGATAGACACCAGTTTTTACAGTAATCTACAATGCTGTATGAACAAATTTATATTGTTACAACAATATTGCAACATGTGCAACAAAAAAAAGAATAATTTTCGTTGGTTTACTTCATTTGTTAGTTTCTGAGGCAATATTTCAAATTTTAGGTTACACAGTTGGACATAAGTTTCACATGCATTTGTTATTTTAATATAATATAATATAATATAATATTATATTATATTATATATTGTAATATAATTGAATATAATATTTTGTGTAAAAATAGATTTTAGTATAGTATTTTATGTGGCAGCCTTCAAAAAGTATGAATATTATAATATTATTTTATTTTTTGTGTATGAAAATGTTTTCTGTAGTCACAAAAAAATAAACCAGCACCCAGCTGACATATTACTGCAAGAAAAAGTTAAATATATGTTCTGGGTAATTTTTTCATCTCTTCTAATTAATTCACTTTGCATTTGTGCAACTGGATTAAAATGTTTGGGTGAAACTGATTTGTTTAGAAGGACATGAAAAGCACAATGCCTGTCTTTGTATTATTCCTTCTCTACACTATTGCACCTCTTTCAGCAGTCTGCTCTCTGATACTAATGAGACATTAACTGGAATCCTCACTTGTGTGAAATCACAGGGAGATCCTGAATGATGAGAGATATCCTGGCTTCTTACTGGGAGCAGTGCGTGGCGCAATAAAGAAACAGAGGACCATCATTAAAGCCAAAATGCTGGGTATACCAGAGGATGACTGCAGCAGGTAAAACAGAAAATGAGTCATTTTGTGACATTCTGCAGTTACTGTGATGTGATTTTCAACATTTGTATTTGTGTCCAATAGTGATGAAGAGAAAGGTCCTTTGTTTGAGAAGAGAAAGGATGAAGACTGCCCTGACAGCAAACCTCCAGAATCACGGATCAGAACCCTGTAAGTTACTCATCTACTGTACCTGTGATTCAAGACCGTAAGACTAACATCTTAATAAACATTCACATTTAACTACTGGTGGAAGAATGTGTTGGTTATGAGAGAGTGGTGGACAGTGACTGTAGAAAATTGGCTTTCACTTTTACCAACACTGTCAAAATACCAGCGTAGATCAGTATGTGTACATGTAACACAGTCTGAACAGCATGTCATGCTGCATTCTCATGTTAAAGCACTTTACACACCAAAATGCTTAGTGGTAATAAACTCTTATTTGGGCTGCGAGTAATACAAAATTATTCTGTCAGTTTCAAAGAAAATAGTCTTGTTGTGCTTGATCATTTGATCAGTTTACACTTGTACAAAGAGTACAAGGTTTTGTACTCTTTGTATTAACATTTTTGGTTAAACTTTAACCAGTGAGTTGTGTAAAAAAAAAAAAACTCTAGACTTAGAAAATCAAAGTGTAAGGTAAACGTGAACTGAGAAATATTAGTGACTTTATTTGGTTTTTGAAAAAACAACCAAACAAACAAACAAATCTAACTCTAACTGGAGAAGGCCGATCTGATTCACTCTAATGAGGGACACTGGGTAGCAAACAACATACATTAGACTTACAATTAATATATTAGCATCTATCTACTAATATCATCTGTCTAGTACAAATCTACTGTATGTATACACATTGGAAAAAGAAAGAATTCGTATGTGTACATAGGTACCATGTGAATTGACTGAGTTACATTGATACAATCTGTGTTTGTACATCCAACATGATTTGATTATGTATTTCAAAGCTCTGGAATAAAATTGAACTCCATACAGTCATCTTAGCTCAGGACCAAACCCGGGATGTTAGCATTGTCAGGCAGCAGTATTACCTAGTGTGTTACTGTGCTACACATGAGTAAATCAAGTTAATTTAGTACTGTAGTAATTTCTTCCTGTCAGCGGCAACGTCCTCATGAGATTTTCGAATGTAATTGGATCGCATTAATACTGCCTGAGTTGATCACACTCACTACATAATTCTGTTATGTATCAGACTTGTTTAAATTAAATGAATTAGTATAAGTGATGAAATCATGTTTTGATGAGAAATGTAATTCTTGATTAATGTTTTATTTATATTTACAATATTTTCTAAACCTGACTGACCGCATCCGAACAACAAAGTGCATTTGATTTTATTAAAACACTAATTAATATCTCCACTGGAATCTGAGCATGGATGATGAAGAAGTCCTTAAGTACTGTACAAATGCCTAGGTAATTATCTATCAATGTGATATTATCAAATTATCAGAGTTATGTGCAACCACAATTCCAAAAAAGTTGGGATGCTGTGTGAAATGTAAATAAAAACAGAATGCAATGATTTGCAAGTCTCATAAACACATATGTTATTCACAGTAGAACATATCAAATGTTTAAACTCAGTGAATGTACCATTTTAAGGGGAAAAGAAGATAATTTTGAAATTGATGGCCGCAACACATCTCAAAAAAGTTTGGACGGGGGCAAGAAAAGGCTGGAAAAGTAAGTGTTACTAAAAAGAAAGAGCTGGAGGAACATTTTGCAACTGATCCGGTTTTAGAGCAACATATGCTTCCATCCAGATTCCATCCCATCTTTACTTCTGAAAGCCTCTCTAAGATACTCTTTTTATACCCAATCATGTTACTGACCTGTTGCCAATTAACCTCCAGCCGTTTCTTTTTAGTAACACTTACTTTTCCATGCTTTTGTTGCTCCGTCCCAACTTTTATGAGATGTGTTGCGGCCATCAAATTCAAAATGACCTTATTTTTTTCTTAAAATGGTACATTTACTCAGTTTAAACATTTGATATATTTTCTATGTTCTATTGTGAATATCATATGGGTTGATGAGATTTGCATTCTGTTTTTATTTACATTTCACACAGTGTCACAACTTTTTTGGAATTGGGGTTGTATGTTTAATTAATTGAGAAAGACAAACATCATGATCACACAGTCCAGTTTATTAGCATTCCCCAAGTCTAGTGGCTGTTGATGTGCAGATGGCTGAAATAAAGAAACACTGCAGGTGTTCATTTAGTGAAGTGTTAATTCAACACTATGGATGTTAATTTAACACTGCCATTTTTACTGTATAATAATACTGGCAAAAACAAATGGGCTAAATTTGAATTTATATTATATACGTAAGCTCCAGAAGTGAATGTCTGTAGATGTGAACAAAATGTTCTTCCCCTTTTTTATAAGACAACCTGTAGGTCATTTCCTCTGACTGAAGGACTCTTATCTCGTGTTGACAGTATGAAAAGTCTTATTTTAAACTGTATTTGTGCCCAGAGGAAATTCCCCTCCCTCTCTCTGACCTCATCACTGATTAAAGTCGTATGTTTTCTGCCTGCTCTCTCAGCTTTGGCTACCTGAGCCGCTCAGGCAGTGATAGGAGTGGACATCAGATCAACAGTTCTGCGTGGGAAATCATCAACACAGAGGAGAACCTACCGGAAGTGGAGAATGGGCCTGGAGGCTCTCCCTGAGAACTTTCATATTTTTCTCCATTCACCGCACCAGGGAAGAGTGTGGACCAAACCAAACTAAATAAAAACATATGCACAGAGATGTATAGCTCAGCAATGAAAGCAAATTAGTAAGGGGTTTTTATGCTGTTTTGTACCAGAAGGCTGTAATTTTGAACCACAGGACTGGTGGGCTGGTAGGGTTAGACCCCAAAATCTTAACTGTTCAGGGTCAATGTACAGATGTGCTGACTGAGATTCCTGTCAAAGATGCGATTTCTGTAGAAAAACAAAACAAAAAGCTCAAACACAGAAGTAGTAATATTAAATTAAAAAGACATCATGGAGAACTTTTGGATTGTATGAGAGTAGTTTGGTAACAAAATGGAGAAAAGAAGAGAGGATAGATAATACCATAATCAGTAATTATAACTATCTTTGTCACCGTAATGGTGTTTATTAATTAAATATTAAAAAGAAAGCACTGGAAATGAGCACAAACATTTTATTTTGTATACTAAAAATCTGTATTTGTAACAGATAGTGTACTTTTAGTTTGGTGTTAATATGATATACATTGTAAATGTATATGAGGAAACAGCAGCAGTATGTTATACAAAAGTTTAATGTGGTATTTTTTTTGTAAAGATTGTACTTTAGTATGATCTTTAAAGCCAAAGATGCCAGCTTATATTAGAACAATCAGCAAAGATAATCACGCTGGTGCTCTTTTCTGCCAGCAGGGGGCATTACAAAGTTTGATATTTTTTGGTGTTAATTTTTGGTTAATTCATAGGACATTTGGTTTGTGCTTTTGAATTGACTCAGCTTGACGATGATATTGTTTTAATGTTGTTGTTTTTTTTTTTCCAATAATCTGAAATAGTAAATCACTAATTTGTACAGACGTATGTAATGCTTTTCACCATTTGTGTTCAGACACAGCATCTTTCTTTAAACAAATTGTATTCTTTTAGTTTATGAGACTCTATTGAAGTGGTCTGTGCATTTAAATGCAATAGAACCCGGATAAAGTATAAACGTATATAAAGGATGGCTTTTATCCTTAAAATTTTGCATGAGAATCAGTTTGCCAGCTTATGTTTAGATGTATTAATAACTGGTAAGGTGAAGAACCTGCTGGACATGAGCTAGATTAAAACTCTAACCCTAAACATTTGTTGGAAGGTCAAAGGTTTTGTGTGATGTCATTTAAAGGAAGCCTCCGTTTCCTTTAGGGAAGCTCAGACAGAATAGTCTGGTGTTCAGAAAGACACCAAGACTACCTCTGTCCTGTTTATACCCATTTAAACATACTGCACTTATTGTTTGCTCAGAGTGAACGTTGCTATTTTTGTATGGATATGTACAATACTTGCCTTTGCGATATAAATCTGAATAAATTTTTCATAAGTGTTTGTAGGTTTTCAGAAGTGATTGTAGGTTTCCTTTTTATTCTGAACTGTATTCCATTCTTATGTTGTATTGACTTATATTCCTTACTACATAGTGAGAGGGATGACATCTGGTGTGCTCACCCCCATACAAGAAAAAAAAAGCTCCTCTTCCCAGAATTCTAGGTTGTGTCTTTAAACAGACCAGTGGCTGATTGAATTGGTGGAAACTGGCTTCACTTCCCCAGGAAACTCATGGGGGGAAGTGGAGAGGTTTCCCCGAGCCTTGTTTTAGTGCCAGGCCTGGAGCAGACATACAAAGAGCGAGTAAGAGGAGCAGCGGTCCAGCTCGGGATAGGAGCCACATGGCTGAGCGCTAGCCTTGTCCTAAACCAGGACAGGAGCTTGTGGTCTGGTGGAGATTAGAGAGTTTAATGTTATGGAGTGCCTGAACTTTGTCCTGTCCTGCATGGGACTGCTCTTCCTCTGCTTTCCGGTCTCCACTCAAAAGCTCTCATCAACAGGGAGGAATGTTTGCCTCAGCCCAAGGTACAGGAATTCAACCTTCAGAAAGCTTTTTTTCCCTAATCTTGCTTGTTATTTCGTGTCATTTTGTGAAATCCTGATGTTTACACAGCTTAAACCTATTTTCAATGATTATAATGAAGCCAGACAATAATTAATGTACTTTTACATAAGCATAATATATAAGGAGTCACCCAAGCCTGCCTTTCCTTTCTATTATGTATGTCAGCATTTAGAAAAAGGTGTCTCTTGTTCCTTCGTAAACAGGGACTCGGCTCTTGTGTGTTGTTTAGGATGGGCCCAGCAGGGTGAAGAGTGCACAATACGTGAGTAAACATTGCCAACAGACTGCAACATACCATGTCCTTATTTTAAAAGAAATATTTTCCCCTGTTAGTCTGTTGATGTTGAAACTGTCTGTACATGACTGGGTTTGGGACTTTGACCTTCACTCTGATCTTTCTGTAGCTCTCTGTGAAGGACAGAATGCCTGCATGCAGAACGACGTGTGTGTGTATCCCGGAGTGTGCAGATGCAAACCAGGCTTTTATGGATTCCAGTGTAAAACTCGTGAGTGTTAACTAAAAGCAAGACACACTAACAGTCTTTATTTCTAAACTAATGTAACACTACTGATATTATCCAATAATTAAAACAAAACTAATGTACAATACTACATGACTTTATGTAGTTTTAAAGCTCAAGAATAATAATAACAATAAAATTGACATAGGATTATATCTACATTTTTAAAAAATACCAGGATCTTTAAATATGCCAGAGTATGCACTTTGGAAATTCCCTCATCTTCACTCATTCATTCATTCATTCATTCATTCATGAAGAAGTCACTTACTGATTTTATCATAGGAGAAACAACTCTATTTATTTGTACAACACCCAACTGAACACTGTACTTACATATTTGTATAAAATCTATTCAGGCATACCAACTGTACACCTGTACTAACATGATAGATCAGGCTGGTTCTTCAGATATGGCCCCCGAGGTCCTAAGTCCTGCAGAGTTTACCTCCAACCTCAAACTCACATTTTTTTTACAGCAGAATGCTACTATAGAGGACTTATTTCTGTGAAAATGTCATGTTCATATCTCGTCCTCTAGCAGAGACATTCAACTGGAAAATGAGGGGAATTCCACTTTCTCACATTGCACTTGGTCAGTCCCATAAAAAAAAAAACCTGAGATGTTCTGCATGCACAATAAACTTACCAATAAAACCAGTAACCAATAAAAAAATTAAGACTGAGACTCAAACCCTTCCCATTATAAATTAACCCTAACAGTGGAACTGTGAGCAATCTTGAGCATTACATATGGACTAAAGTCCTAAGTATAAGACACAAGAATCTGCTAAATATTTTGCAGATATATACCTTATAGATATATGTACCTTATAATGTGCTCTAGAAGTCAGTTTTAGTTCCAAGGAGCTAGGACTATCCTGAGCTGAGATATTGAGGTTTCCATAAACAGCTGTATAACCAAAATTTGCTGTGTGCCATGACACAAAGATGGCCTTCATAGTTAAATCAAGTTAAATAAATAAATAAATAAATAAATAAATAAACCTGGTTTTACAATGTCAATACATAGAGATAATCACTAAAAAAAAATTAGGAAAATTTAAAATGGTCGAGCAACCAAACTTTGCAAACATTGGAGCTGAGATAGAATGACCTTCACATAAACACTGACAAATTTTATGAAATTGTGCTGTGGCAATAAATTTGGCTCAAATACCAATATATGTAACAAAATAATAATAATAATAAACTTTATTTTATAAAGCGCCTTTAAAGCAGCTTCTCAAAGCGCTGTACATAAAATCACAGTCCACAGAAAAATAAAACAAATAAAAGTTAATAAGAAAAAAAAACAACAACATTAATAATAAAAAATAATTATAAAACAATCTAAAAAGACATCAGCAGTCGAATGCAAGTTTAAAAAAGTGTGTCTTGAGAAGCGCTTTAAAAATGCCAAAAGTCTGGGCTTCCCTGAGTTCAGGAGGAAGAGAGTTCCAAAGTGAAGGAGCATAGACAGAAAAAGCCCTGTCACCTATAGATTTTAGGTGTGTTTGTGGAACAGTTAACAGATTACACTGTGAGGAGCGCAGTCTGCGATTTGGGGTGTAAGGGATTAATAAACCAGATAAGTATTGCGGAGCCAATCCATGTAATGCCTTGTATGTCAACATCATGATCTTGAAATCGACATGGAACCTGACCGGGAGCCAGTGTAAGGACTTCAAAACAGGAGTAATATGGTCACGTTTCCTGGTTCCCGTCAGGATCCGGGCGGCAGAGTTCTGAACATATTGCAGTTTGTTAATTGCGGTTTTAGAAACTCCGGCTAAAACGGCATTACAGTAATCCAGCCGTGTGACAACAAATTAATTAATCAGCTTTTCAGCGACAGATAAGTTTAGCATTGGGCGTAGTCTGGCTATATTTCTGAGGTGAAAAAAGGATGTCTTCACAGTGCCCTGAACAAAAAAATCAAAAGTGAGGCTAGTGTCAAAAATTACACCAATTTTCCTCATCTTACTTTGGGTCTCTAAAACAGAGCCATCAACAAACAGAGACAGTGGAGCCGCTTTGCGAATTTGATGACGGGAACCTATAAGCATAACCTCAGTTTTCCCGCTGTTCAGGCACAGAAAGTTATTGTTCATCCATATTTTTATCTCAGAAATACAGTCAGAAAGATAACAAGCATCAATGTTTTCACCAGATTTAGAGTGAATGTAGATTTGGGTATTGTCAGCATAAAAGTGATAATGGAGGCCAAGCGATCGTAGCAGATGCCCAAGTGGAGATAGATAAATATTGAAGAGTAGAGGGCCTAGAACTGAACCCTGAGGAACACCAGTGAGCACCGAGCAAGTGTCAGACCTAAAGCCACACATAGAAATAAACTGGGAACGGTCAGTAAAATAGGATTTAAACCAGTTTAAAACTGTCCTGGACACACCAAAAACACTTTCAAGGTGGGTAAGTAAAAGACCATGATCCACCAGTATCGAAGGCGGCTCTAAGGTCAAGAAGAATAAGAAGTGAGGTAGCTCCAGAATCAGAGGCCATCAACAAGTCATTGGTAACTTTGACCAACGCCGTTTCAGTGCTGTGAAATTTACGAAAACCTGACTGAAGGGGTTCAAAGAGGTTATTGGTTGTAAGATGATTGCAGAGTTGAGAGGCAACAACACGCTCAAGTATTTTTTGCCAGAAACGGAAGATTTGAGATGGGACGAAAATTGTTAAAATCATCCACAGAAACATTTTCTCTCTTTGGTACAGGTGTAACAGCAGTAGTCTTTAGTACTGCTGGAACAACCCCAGTCTCCAGTGATTCATTTATAATGCTGATGATAGTAGGGCACCACACAGCGAAGCACGATTTGAATAGATTAGTAGGAATTGGATCCAGTAAGCAAGTGGTAGATTTCATGCTGGATACCGACCTTGTGAGAGCCTCAGAATTAAGCAGTGAGAAATGAGTGAAAGAAGCACTAGTGAACCCAGATGGACGAAGGAGTGAAGTGGCACAGTCAGGGTTAACAGAAATTTCTTTGCGAACATTGACAATCTTAGAATTAAAAAACTGTAGAAAAGAATCACAGAGCTGCTGAGAAACAGGCAAAGTGGTAACAGCATTAACTTGAAGCAATCTGTTTATGGTTTGGAACAAGTGTCTGGGATTATTTTGATTGTTTACAATAGTCTGAGAGAAGTAAGAGGACCTTTCAGTCTCCATTAGTGCACGATAATCCCTCAGAAGTATCTTCCACGCTTGATAGTAGACATTCAGTCCAGTAAGGCGCCATTTTCGCTCCATCTTCCGACATACAGCCTTTCTAGAGCGCAGATCGTCATTATACCAGGGAGCAGAGCGGGCGAATGTGACCTTACGTGACCTTAGAGGAGCAAAAGTGTCAAGATTAGCAGCAAGAGTGGAATTTAGCTGCAGAACTTTCTCCTCCAGTGATGAGGGATGAAGATCGCTTAGGATGGAAACCACAGAACTGGAGAAAGCTGACTGATCGATAGACTTCCACTTCCGGAAGGTTACTGTTCGCATGGTAGGCTCACTTGAATGATACAGTTCGAGGTTAAAAAAGAAAGCTGAATGATCAGACGGTCCAATGTCAATAGATGAAAACTGCGATACAAATGAGCCGTTTGCAATCACAAGATCCAGCGTATGACCCTTGTTATGAGTCGGGTCAGTTACAAACTGTGTGAAGTTAAAACAATCAATTAGAGACAGAAATTCCTTAGCCGCTACCGAATCACTCCGGTCCACATGAATGTTAAAATCTCCCACAATTAGAATTCTGTCAAACTTCATACACAACATCGATAGGAAGTCCGCAAACTCTGACATAAAAGCTACATGTGCCTTAGCCTTAGGTGGTTTATAGACAGTAGCAATGATAGTGGATACAGGAGCGGAAATACTCAAGACCAGGCATTCAAATGATGAAAACTGGGGAACAGACACAGAGCTTGTGTTGAACTTCAGGTTGTAAACCACAATAACGCCTCCACCTCTGCCAGATAGCCTCGGGAGATCTAAAACTCCAAAGCCCGCTGGAGTGATCTGGTTAAACAGGAGCCCATCATTTTCTTTATGCCAGGTTTCAGTTAAAAACAAGAAGTCCAGCTTTTTATCTGTAAGAAAATCCGATAAAAGCAGCGCTTTGTTATTCACAGACCGCGCACTGAATAATGCGGCATAAGCCAGGCTCTGAAGCGGAGACGACAGTGGTTTAATCTCCACGCGGGGAACTGATATTAAATTGCTGTGATCAACACCAGTATGGAGCAGTTTGTTGGTCTTACGTCGACAGATAGGGACATAGATGTTAGGAGAGGATGAGACAGCAAGACTGTGCCTCAAACCCCGATGAATATATCGCTTAGGACGTTGCAGACCAGCATCTCGACAGAGATTGTAAGAGTCTTTGGCTAGGCAATAACAGTTCTGTTTTAGATTCAATAGCTGGCGTGTAGTGTACCTTAGCGCCATGGTCGTTGAGTGCACACTCGCAAGGCCAGAGCGAGTGAAACTCCGGAGCGCACTGCGAGCACAAAGTCGTACAATCCTCACACACAATCCACAAACGCAGCCGGAGCGAGGCGTTGATTCAGAGTTACACGCTGCAGGTTATTCCAGGTGAAGCACAGAAATAAAAAACTACAGTCCAAAATATATCAAATGGCACCGCCACATCGCAATCGTTACGGCACTAAAGACAATGTGACTTTAAAAACTCGCAGCTATTTAATAAATAAATAAATATGGCTTAAAATAATAAACCAAAACAAACCAAACGGTAACAGGAGCGGCAGCAAAACACGCCAGCGTACCCTGTCACCGGAACCGAGTGAAAATCCACTCAAGAAGAGTTTTCTGTTTAAAAACACAAGCGATAAACCACCAGAGGATGTGCTTTACAGTGATTTTATCATGGGTAAGGCCCAACGCTTAAACCCTCCTTCCTAAACCCCTACATCTGATAAAATTACTGTAACACAGCCTCGAGTGCCTTATCGCTTTTATGAAATGATGCCAAAAAAATTTGATAAAATTCTATGTTCAATTAATAATTTAATGTAATATTTAATATTTTGTAATAATATTCGCAATAAACAATTCTCCTGATATGCAATGTAGTCTGTTAACAGTAAGCTTTGGTTGCTAAGCAACATAGAGGGGCAAAGATGAGGGTTTTTTTTTTTAATGGACAGAACTAAATTATTATGAGTATTTTACAAGAACTTTGAACTCAACTCAGCCAATCTGAAACAGTCGTGCTTTACCAAATACAGTTGTTTACTCTTTTAAACATTTCCACATGGTTGATCAGAACACACTTTAATCTTATTTTTTATGATGTACAGTACATAGACAAGCTTCAATAATTCAACCCATGTCCTCTGCAGCTTGCCCTCCTGAGTTATGGGGCTCTGACTGTCGTGAGCAGTGCCTGTGTCACCCTAACGGCCGTTGTGACCCTGCTACGGGTGTATGCAAGTGCTTTCCTACCCACTGGGGCAATCTGTGCCAGAATAGCTGTAAATGTGGACGTCACGGCCGCTGCGACTCCGTCAACGGCAACTGCACTTGTGACGAGGGCTGGTGGAGTTCCACCTGCACCAAGGTGTGCCAGTGCCACCCCAGCACCTCCAGATGTGACCCTACCACAGGCCACTGCATCTGCAACAAAGACTACTGGGGTCAGAAGTGCAGCCTTCGCTGCAACTGCTATATATCACCATGCCTGCAACACTCAGGCGAGTGTCAGTGTATAAGTGGCTGGTGGGGACCCAATTGTGATCGGCAGTGCATCTGCAACCTGAGCCACAGCACGTGTGACCCCCGCACGGGAGAGTGTATATGCCAACCGGGATACAAGAACCCCTTCTGCCGTGAGCCGTGCAGCGCGGGATACTATGGCAGCGGCTGCTCACAGAGGTGACTGCAGAAGAGAACATGGGAATGGGAAATGGGATGCTTTTCTTTCTATTTTTTTGGTTTTGCTGTCTATCAAGGACATGTTGTGGTTACCCATCAAATTCCTTTAATTTGTCAGTATCTATCTATCTATCTATCTATCTATATATCTGTCTGTGTTCCATCATATGTGGAGATGCTTATGCCATGTGCATGTGTTATGTGTTTGTTACTCTGTGTGTGTTTGAGCACAGCTGTGGACATTGTGAAGGAGGTAAACCGTGCTCTAAACTGGACGGCTCGTGCAGCTCCTGCGCTCCGGGATGGAACGGCACACGGTGTGATCAGCCCTGCCCATCTGGTTACCATGGCATCTGGTGCCAGGAGGTGTGTCCTCACTGCAGGAAGGGGGACCCTTGTGATGCCGTAACAGGAAAGTGTGCACACTGCGAACCTGGCTGGACTGGACCCAGGTATCAGTGTGCATCTGCATGCTGCATCCATGAACATTCAGTGCTAGAATTGTTTTATATTGTCGGTTATTATACACCAGGTTGTAGGTGCACAGTTACTGACGCAAGCTCGTATGCTGCTATACACAATTTGTCAGACCAGATTTGTCCATCATTGGTGGACCACCACTGAGCAGATATTACTCGGGTGGTGTATCATTCTCAGCACAGTATTGCACTGTATTATGTATGGGTGTATCAGAGTTACTGTTAAACTTACCGGCCACTTTATTAGAAACACCTACATTTTTGTGAGCGGACAGTTAGAGAATATGGCACATTTTTCTATGCACAATTTGTGTTCATTTTCCTCTTGACTTATAGACGAAAGACCGCTGATGGGTGGATTTGTTATGCTAGTGAACTGTTCTCAACACAGTAGCAGGCAACAACACTACACACAGTACCATGTCAGTGTCATTGCTATACAGAGAACGATCCAACATTGATGGACAGTGTACTGTAGAGGAGGACTGACACATTGTGCATAGCAACAGATGACCAACAATCAGTAATAAATATGGACCTACAATGTGTCTGTATGTATATCTAATTAAAAAAAAGGTCATTAATGCAGGTATAAGCTAGATGTATCTAATAAACTGTCAAATGAGAGTATAACAGTATAGACATTATAACTATTGTTTATATTATATATAAACAATATAATATAATATAAAAACAGAGAGGACAAGCCTTTAAAAATAGTTTTTAAAAACATTTACATATAGCAGTAGAGTATAGCGTCGCACTGATAACTGGAAATTCTGTACTAACATTTTCACTTCCCTTTCAGGTGTGACCAGCTGTGCGCCAGTGGTACTTTTGGGGACAGCTGCCGTTTCCTGTGCAGTCCCTGCTATCACGGTCGCTGTGATCATGTGACAGGAAGTTGTCTTTGCCATCCTGGCTTTCAGGGTGAGAGGTAAGTTTGCTGAGGATGATTTGAGAGTGTTGCTGCTTGTAAACTACAGTGATTTAAATGGAACTGACTCAAAGCTGTTGCTAATGCAGCTGTAACAGTTCATGTCCGGATAAGATGTATGGAATAAACTGCTCGTCATCCTGTGACTGTGGAGGTGATGCGTGCCATCCTGCCACTGGAGAATGTCCCTACAGTACGTCTATAAAACCCTTTTGCCAGTATAAAACACTGGGCTGTTAAAGTGAAAATCTATACATTACACACAAGCATTGTGTGTGTGTGTGTGTATTGTAGGCAGTCGAGCCAGGCTTCTAGCAGGACTTCTGATTCCTCTGCTGGTTCTCATCCTCGCCTTGTTGTTTTGCTGCTGCTGTTGTGGAAGTCCAGCTGATGGGAAGGACAGGTTTGATTTTTCGACCTAGATAAATATAACATACTTTTGTCTTACACCAAATAACATCTACATTTAGTTTTCCTCCTGCCAGTGTGGACACGGTTTAAAACAATCTGTTAATCTTCAGAGTGGCAATAGGGGATGGAAGCACAACGGGTCGAATGAAGCATCATGTCTACACAGTGCTAGCCAACATGGGCTCAGCCATGCCGTGTCTCGCTCTCTGGTCCTCTGGGCTTCCCAGGGTTACAGGTTAGATTCTTTTTTAAAAAGCCGTTAAAGATTCGCACGACTGGCGATATTTTATAGCTAGGGCTGTCAAATGCCTCAACAATAAGTGTGCATCGCTAAATTATTTTGTCTAATTAACTGTAATTATTTTTTTGTGTTTTGATTTGCTCAAATGTGTCACTCAAGAAACTAACCTCTCTTCTGTTTATGATTATGGTCAGAACATGTGAACACGGTTTCCAATTTTAATTTGCATATAATCTCTGAGGTAATTATGGTTACTAATCAAAGTCCAGTAGTCTATTTTTAACCTGTTGCATATTTTGCAATCATTGTTGGCCACACGCTACTAGTCTGTATATGGTTCAAATGATGAAAGAAGGAAAATGCTTTAATGACATTAAAGAATAGGGTTATTTAAAGGTCTGTCACTTTTAAGAGGCATCAGTGTAAGAAACTAAAATGTGATATGATATTTGCGTTATTAGAAGAGATTAACTATGAATATATGTTGTATTCTGTTGCACAGCATTATATTGATTTGATATCAAATTACCAGCACTGACACAAATACAGTACATCAGTGCTGCTAATTACCTTTTGTAGACTAGTGCAGTGGTTTTCAAAGTGGGGGCCACCAGGGGGCGTCCGTGGGGCCGCAACAATTTGGTGTGAAAAATAAATAAATGTATGTTTTCTCTTTCTCACTCTCAGACAACCACACACAGACACACAATCAATTAATAATGTAATGTAATGTAAAGATGTAAGATGTAATTATTAATAAAAAAGGGGGATATATTTAGAAGTCTGTATTTTTAATGTGTTTTAAAGACATCTTGCAAAAAGGGGGCCTCGGTCAAATGTTAATACCATTTGGGGGGCCTTGCCCTGGAAAAGTTTGGGAACCCCTGGACTAGTGCTCGACTCAAACACACTACTCACCTAAGAAATATTTTTCCATTCTTGTGTCTCCTTTGCATGTTCCTTCCATTTATATAGGATATTACTGGATATTACCATCATGCCTCAATCATGTATAATAAATATTTTGCTATTCAACAGTAAATAAAGTCATCCATGTGCTTCGTTATGACAACGATTGGGAAAAAGTTGGCTAAATAGCTTCCTTTTGCATTGGTTCAACAAATGGTCCCCGTGCTCCTTTCCACATAGGTATCCACCTCAGGGTAGTTGCAAGTCCTTCAAAATGTATCCTCAGGAAGGAATTCTCACTCTCTGCTATCGGAAATAAATGTACCAAACTTTACTTTTCCTTGTCGCATGGGTGGTGCTATCAAGGGTGTATGATTTGTACTTTTGGTATGTATCTTTTACCTGGGAAAGGGCATGTGGTGTACCATTAATTAGCTTTTAGAGGAGTCCATATATGTACCTTAAATTTTTTTAGATGTTTCCAGCTAAAATACACAAAAGGTACAAAACACGTCCCCTTGATGGCACCAGACCAGCAACAAGGAAACATACAGTTTGGTATCTTTATTACTGAAAATGACTGCTGCATCATGACTATAGGAGCATGTTTACAACAGTTGTATTGATGGTTAAATTTTTATTTTTTTTTACATTTTAGCTAGAGTGTCTGATTTATATTGACAGCCCTAATTGTAAAGCCTTCACTGAACTGGACCACTCCACAGTCTAACTTCAGTATGTGTCAGACTCTCAGTGTAAGTAACTGATAATGTTCCCTGTTGTGCTGCTAGTTTCTCACCATGATCCAGAGCTCACCTTTAATCACAGCTTCATTGAGCCCCCCTCAGGCTGGGTCTCAGACTCTTTTGAGACTGATGAGGATGGTGAGGCCGTGTACTGTGTCCCTCCACAAGAAGGTACTGGGGCTCTGTTCACACTATGTTAACCCCCTGACTTGTGGTGTTCTTGGGTAATAGTAGCTGCGCATTCAGTTTCCCCCAGAAGTATCACTTGATTAAACAATTTGCTCTCTGATTTTTACAGACATCCCAGCTGTAGCAGGAGGTGAGCTCCAGTTCCAGGAAATGGGCTCGAAGTGTAACTTCTTATCTGAGCCACCAACGTTCAGCAGCGAGGACATGTCTCTGGCTTTTGGCATACCAAGGACCTCTAGCATTGCCAAGTCCAAGCGGCCCTCTGTTTCCTTTGCAGAAGGCACCAAGTTCAGCCCGAAAGAGCGGCGTGGCTCGACTCAGGAGGTTGCCCGCAAGCCCAAAACTCCATGGGGAGTCCTGATGCTCTCCAGCCTCCAGGGGGCGCAGGGGAGCCATGGGCAGACCGAAGGAGAAAAAGATGAGACAAGCGATGAGGCGAAAGCCTCAGAGGAACAAGAAGCTAACTCCTTAACTGAGGCAGACCCAGAGAGGAACGGCTCCACCCCGTCAAGGACTCATTTAAGTGTACCAGGCAGCAGGCGGCACGCTCCATCCAACACTAAGAAGAGCCTACAGTCACAGCCCTCGTCTGAGGGGCATGAGATGGATACAGGGACAGAGAAGGTGTCCACTGTTTATGTGACTGTAGGCAAGCCTGTGCGGGCATCGAAAGCAGACTTGAGCTCCGAGGGGCCAGTGCAGGCCATGTTACGCAGGCTGGGCAGCATCCAAAGACATAGAGAGGAAGCAGTACAGCCCAAAAGTAAGGGGGCAGCCATGACAAAACCCCCACGGAGGAAACTGGGGGCGCGGGCCAGCTTGTGGGAGCAGGCGGCTATTTCAGGAAAGCCAGATGTTGTCATGAGGAAGCCTAGTCGTAGAAAACACACCCCCCTTAGCTCTCCATGTACAGTAGGGGCTGCAGAGTCGCTGCAGGAGAACAGCGTCCCCAAGAGACCTCTGTCCTCTATACTCAGGAATGTCCCAGGAAGCACTACGCAGGTCTCAGGGGGGGACATGGACACGAGAACAGTCTCTGACTCAGACACTAAGAGTGACGCTATCTATGAGACAGTGGCTGTATCAGAGGAGGTGTCTACTTCATCAGAGGTTATTACTAATGAGACTCTGACAGTACAAGATGAAGAGCCCAAATATGAAAATGTTTATATAAATCATTCATGAGACTGAGTAGTTGATATGCTGATATGTTTCAGTTGATTAATGTTAGAAGTATATATCTATTTCTGTATTATTGTATGCAATATGAAACAAATTCCCACACTTTTTCCCTACTTGCAGTACTTCTTAGATTACTGGTTTGTTTCTTTTCCCCTCTGTATGTATTTTATAACTTTTATTTCTCTTTATAAATCTTCCAAAATAAGCTGTCAAAACAGTTGGGGTGATTTTGTATGCATCTCTAATTTATTTGGTAATAAAGAGAGATTACACAATAAGAGTTCACACACTAAGAAGTGTATTATTGATGATGAATATTTAATGATTTTGAAGACAGCCGATTGAAATATGACTCAGCAATCTGGAAGAGTATATTTTTAGTGTCTGAATTTCAGGTACTGTTTATGTGAGGCAATACATAAGGATCAAGAAAACTTTTATCAGATAAATAAAAGTTGTGTTTTGGGCGAGCTCTTCCTCTAAAAGATAAGGTGTTGTGTTAGTATAATCTCATTGCTCAACTTTCAATGCTTTACAATGGGACAAATTAACTCATAAATATCATAATTTCATTCTTGACTGGTATTAAAAATCTCTTGGAATAAAAACATCTGGAAGAGTTCCTTTATTTTGTTTAGGCTTTGTGGCATTAATGTGGAAACTATTAATGCAGAGGCATATTATAGGCAAATTGCCTGAAATAACTCTCTCAAGGTCCAACTACAGTACATTTGATCAAACTTACTCCCAGAGAGGATGGAAGACAATGTCACTATTTAACTATTTAATCATGCTTTATGTGAAAATGATTCCCTCGCCAGGTTAAATGAAATGAATATTTCACTGCAGATCACAGAACCATAATCACAGATGGACAAACATATTTACAGCACTTCTAATAAATCAGTAGAGATTAACTATGAATACAGGTTGACTTTTTTTACACCATCTGCGATCAGAAATTGACGATAACTCTACACAACAATTTCCATATAAATTAGTTACATTTGGATTTAGAAACTGGTTGTTTACTTACTGAAATTGTACTGATGATGTTCTACAAAATATGCTATGCTTTACATTAATTACATATCATGAAATGGTACATATTTATCATCACAGGCACTAAGTACAGTAACTACTGTACTACATCTATTTTACAGAGACTTATCTTTTCTCTGCTCCTGGACTGTCACTGCAGCCCAGCCAGTATTTGCTTATTGGTCTGGGGTACGAAGGAATGGCATAGTCAACTCGCTTGGTCTGTAAATTGAATCTGTAGTACTGATCTGTAGATGAATTGGAACAGAAGGAGAGAAAGACCTGTAATGTACACTCCGGTAATATCCTATATTAACAGTTTTGGTGGTTAAATTTCACACAACTGAGTCATTTTAAATGAAAAAGTGAGTAATGTGTTAAAGTGACGAGAGATGTCTGTGACTCATATGAAAATTCTCACACTTCTTAGCACCATGTACTGTATACTGTAGATTTGCCTCATAATTAATAGTAGCACTGTCTATGGATCTATTATTTACAAGCTTTACTGATTTACCATCCAAGTGCATCTGCCTTTAATAAAACACTCATTTAAATCAACATCAACAGCTTGCTAGTTAAGTCCTTGAACACAAAATATGTTGAATATTCTTCCTTATTTAAATGAATAAATGTGGCATTAATAGTAATTAAGTAAGGGTTAAGGGGAAGCTGTTTTAGGAAAATAATAAAAACTGGGTTCATGTCTGAAGTTGATTAGTTTCCTATAATGGCATGTCCTGAAGTGTTGTATTCTTGTAATGGCACTGATCAATCAATCAATCAATCAATCAATCAATCAATCAATCAATCAATCTGTCTGTCTGTCTGTCTGTCTGTCTGTCAGAAATATGATGAACTGACTTGTTGGATTGGTGGCATGCTATGACAGTGGCACATTGAATGTCACTGAGCTGTTTAGTACAACCCATACTATGGAACGCATGGCTCAATTTTATGTACCTATTAGCAGTGAGTGTGACTGACATAGCTGAACCTTCCAGTCAGAAGAAATGACCTTTTCCCTTGTAGTGCATACGTTGTAAACACCATTACAAAAAATACATTACAATGAAAGTTGGGAGCTTAAACTCACCTCCTTTAAAGAAGTAGACACTCTGTAGTGGCCGGCTCCAGCGGATTCGGTTGAATGTTGCATCCTCAGAAGGGTTGTATTTGTAGTCATAATCATTGTCATACTGCTGTTGATAGCCATTCCTATGTCTGTCCTGATCTCTCCAGTTGTCCTGGTTAAAAATCTGTCTGAATTCCTGCCTGATGCTAACACCTCTCTCACCCATAGTGTCCCAGAAAGGAGATCGGTTCTGTCTGCGTCGCGAGCCCAACTGTTGCTGGTTCCACTGCTGGTCCCACTGTTGGTTCCAGTCTTGGTTCCACTGTTGGTTCAGCTGTTGGTTCCACTGCTGATTCTGATGTTGACCCCCCAGTTGATCCTGCCGCCTCTTACTGGGCCGTTGTAAATATCTAGGTGAGACATACAGTCTTCCAGCTAGCACTGCATCCACTGGGGATTTGATACCAATCCAGTCTTTGCTAATGAAGTGATTGCCATGTTGGCTTTCAACTGGAAAAAAGAAACACAGCATATTACAATTTGTATTATAAGCTTTATATGCAGTTACATGCAGTTTCAAAAGCTTACTGAATCCACTGAAGAGTTGGCTGAAGTGCTCTGCCCAGCGATCATAATATAAATCTGTATATCTTCTGAAGAGTGCTGACGGGAAGATCTTGGACATCTGGATGCACTCCTCATGGGATGGCTGGTGCTTAAACTCATACTGATAATAACGGTCACCTAAGGGTGGTAGTTTTGAAAAAGCGGAACAAAGTGGAGTAATTATAACAAATCTGGATGTATACTTATAAGTAGAACTGCATTTTTATTAAAATATATATTTTTTTACAGAAAGCATTTTGATGAAATGTATTTTTCTGACCTTTAAAGAAATAGACCTTCTCTTTGCCATTGTGGATGTGAGCAGGGATAGCAAAGGCAGCATCTAAGTGATCTGGGATATTTTCAAATCCAACAGAGATATCTCTTGGGAAATCTTCATCCAGGAGTCCATTGTCAAACCTCCAGTACTTGCTTCCCTAGACAGTAGTGCATATCTTCTGATTACAGAAGAATTACTAAACACATTGATTAACAAAATATCAATTGAGAAAAGGGCTGTTGACATAAATAATTAAGAATTCAACATCAACTGGAAAACTAGACATATGTAATTACATTTTCCATCATCTCTAAATGAAAACTCAGTTAATATAATTTATACCACCTCATTATTGAATTCTTAATTCTGATTGGTCAGAAGGTGTTGCTTAATTTTCTATAATGGCAGATTACTAAACTTTTCACGCGCGACTCGCCACTTAAACAGATTAACAACTGTGGGTAATTGTTGATATGGTTAAGTTGTCTGTGAGGAGACCTTTAGTATTTTTGAAGCAGGCTCCAGTGTCAGTGCTTTGTAAGAGACAAAGGCAAAGCTCTAACTTGAAATCTTTTGAAGAAATTCTTCATGGACTTTGTGTTTTTTTTGGTAACAGAACAAGCTGCATTTTTTGTCTTCAATGAAAAGAGAGACCGGTGAGGAAATTGTTCATGGGTGTTCCACAATATTAAACGTAACTATAAATAGATCAAACGTAACATTCTTTAAAAATACAGAAAAATGGTAGTGTTGGAAAATCGCTGTGGTATGAGAGAAATAAAACATTCAAGACATGCTGTACATGGAAAATAATCAACTTTGGGCCCAGTTCATGTTGGGGCACATCACAAAACCCTATTGTTGATTATTTTCCTATAGCAGCACACTTCTCATTAGGTAATGAAATGTGCACCCCCATTGCTGTTGTTGATTTAAGTATGTAATTCCATGATGGTTTGCTATATTTGTCTGTGTATCTGTACTTGCATTATACTTTTGTTTGGAACATTAGGGAAAATGTAAAGGGGGAAAATAAAGAAATAATCTAGATGACCAAATGGCAAGTATATTTATGCTGAATCTGAATCCTATTTGAAAAATGCCACTTTTAGTTTTCAGGACTCCAAACCTTAAAGATGTATGTTTTTCCTTGGCAGTTTATACGTGTAAATGCTGCATCTATAGGACCTTTTATCCCCCAAAAGTCTTCAATGAGTTTTGGATAACCTGGCAACACGGCCCTTTCATCCAGTTCGAAGAAATACTTTCCTGTTAACACACAAAAAAATATAGTACTACACACTCCAAGAATTAAAAACCACAAAGTAAACCTGTTTTGTTCATCTGAATAGAACAACTATAATTAAACAGCAATAATATTAATTTAAAAAAACCCTCAACAATGTGTAAGGTTTTTTTTTTTTTTGCTAAAGTAATGAGCTGATTTGGACCACTCACCCCTGAAGGCATAGAGTGAGCCATTTTTGAGTTGCATGAAAGAATTAAACGGCCTGCCACTGCACACCTCAGCATCAGGGTCCAAGGTTAGTGGAGATGTAGTGAATACAGTTGGTTGATTGACAAGAAATGAAGGCAGGGTCATTGTGTTTATGTTGTCACCACTGAGTGTTGGTGACACGGCCGAGCTGTTCTCCTCATCCTCAGGGAAAGATGGGAAAGTGTCTCCACGAGCTGTGGGTATACAAGAATTATACTTCTGCAGTCCTTTATTCCATTCAAAACTCTTGACTAAAATAAACAGCTATTTCATAAAATAAGCATGAAAAGGAAGGTGAAACAATTCCACTCTTACTCAAATTGTCACAGAGTGACACATAATCAGTGCAGCAGCTCCTGTAGTACTTGCATAAAGAGTCACATTGGCATTGTTTGGTTGCATCAAAGCCACTATCACATCGGTCAATGCAAGACTCTGACATGCACAGGCAGAACACACAGAAAACATATGGATATTGCACTGTTTAAACCCATATTAAACAATTCACAGAACACTATACCAACACAGACACCAAATATGCCTCTGAAAGCCAAACTGTAATGTTTTAATAGTGCTTTTTTTTTTTTTTTTTTAACCATATAAACCAAACTCAATAACATGGTTATACAACCCCAATTCCAAAAATGTTGGGGTACTGTGTAAAATGTAAATAAAAAACAGAATGCAATGATTTGCAGATTTCATAAACCCATATGTTATTCACAATAGAACATATCAGAAAACATATCAAATGTTTAAACTGAGTAAATGTACCATTTTAAGGATAAAATAAGGAAATTTTGAATTTGATGGCCACAAGACGTCTCAAAAAAGTTGGGACGGCGGCAACAAAAGGCTGGAAAAGTGTTACTAAAAAGAAACAGCTGGAGGAATATTTTGCAACTAATTAGGTTAATTGGTAACAGATCAGTAACATGATTGGGTATAAAAAGAGTATCTTACAGAGGCAGAGTCTCTCAGAAGTAAAGATGGGATGGAATCTGGATAGAAGCATATGTTGCTCTAAAACCTGTATATACCTTTCAGCATTGATGGTGCCTTTCCAGATGTGCAAGCTGCTCTTTACCACTAATAGGCATAGGCACCAATGCACCTCCATACCATCAGAGATGTAGGCTTTTGAACTGAGCGCTGATAAAAAGCTGGATGGTCCCTCTCCTCTTTAGTCCTCTTTAGTTTAGAGGTGCCATTTCTGGATCATGTTCACATATGGCTTCTTCTTTGCATGACAGAGCTTTAACTAGCATTTGTGGATGGCACAGCAAACTTCTGGAGGTGTTTTCGAGCCCATGCAGTGATTTCCATTACAGAATCATGTTTGTTCTGAGGGCCCGAAGATCACGGGCATGCAATATTGATTTTCACCCTTGTCCCTTGTGCACAGAGATTTCTCCAGATTCTCAGAATCTTTTGATGATATTATGTGCTGTAAATGATGAGATATTGTGAGATAATCTTCGCAATTTTATGTTGAGTAACGTTTTTTTTTATTTGTTCCACAAAGTGTAGACGCAGTTTTTCGCAGATTGGTGAACCCCTGCCCATCTTAACTTCTGAGAGACTCTGCCTCTCTAAGATACTCTATTTATACCCAGTCATGTTACTGACCTGCTGCCAATTAACCTCCAGCTGTTTCTTTTTGGTAACACTTACATTTCCAGCCTTTTGTTGCCCCGATCCCAACTTTTTTGAGACGTGTTGTGGCCATCGAATTCAAAATTACCTTATTTTTTTCTTAAAATGGTACATTTACTCAGTTTAAACATTGGATATGTTTTCAATGTTCTATTGTGAATAACATATGGGTTTATGAGATTTGCAAATCACTGCATTCTGTTTTTATTTACATTTTACACAGCGTCATTTTTGGAATTGGGGTGGTACTGTATATGACCCCACAAAGATGATATGTGCCCCTTTTGTTTCCAAACATTATTAATTATATATAAATGTAATATATTGACATAATATTACTGTATATAAATATGATATGATACCATTGCACTGTTATTTCTATGTCATGGTGTTGTTTAAAGAAAAAATGTACAAGAAATAAAGTTTTAAAGTGAAACACTGTCCATGAAAGTATATTTCATTTCTGTTTGAGTTTGAAAGGTTAAAAAGGTGTTTCTGTATTTCTAAGATTTTTCTGAGAATTATTTACAGTATTGGTGACCCTAGCTTAATCTATAATGAGTTAAAGGATCACTGAAATATTCACAAACAAAACTGTATTTTAAAAGCAATGTGACAGGATTCCAGTGTAATGAAGATGAACTTACCCTCTGCGGTGTGGCCGGTTTGCAGCAGTGCAAGCAGCAGGAGCAGTAGCTCAAGCTTCATGTCTGTCAGCGAGAGTAACACTGAAACATTGAGGGATCAGGGGAAATGAGGCCTGCTGATCAGTGCACCCAGACGTCACTCATCTTGTTTACGTGACCCGTCAAAATGAGTTCAGAACAGTTAATCATTAAACAGAGATAGACAGTGACTTAACACAGCTTTTTAAGTTAATTTACTAAATGTCTATCAAAATAATTCAATTGTTTTAGAGTAGCAGAGGAGACATAGTGTTTCAATAGTTTCTATTCTCAGTCAAAGTTGAAATACATATTATTCACTGCTTATTTTTTGGAATTTTTTTTTTTTGTAAGTTGCTTTTAATAAAAGAAAACACAAATGTTTTAATGTAAATTCACTGAGCATTACAGAAAATTGATGGAAAAGACACTTCAGCCAATTGATCTTTCACTTCCTTAATTGTAGCTTAGTGTAGTATGTAGGGACTAAAACACAATGAGACATGCCGTCGTAGGAAAAATAATCAACGACAGGGTAGTGTGATACAGCCTGACAAGAAGCAGGATTTTTCAATGACATTGTGTCCTCTTATACCACAGCAAATTGTCAACAGTTTCAATTATTCATTTATTAAAGAACATGTCATTTTATCCATTTATATAATTTGATGTTGTTGAACACGTTAGTTCCTGTTATTACTTATGTTGTAACAGTTAAAAAAAGGTATATTTTTTCTCCTCTCCCTTCAAATCTCCTTTTAAGTAATCCCCCCGCCCTCACAAAAAAAAAGGTAGCTTGTCACGCTAACCGCAACTATCCTGTGTCAGTAAACGTACAATTGCAGCTTTACCAAGCTGACTATAACAAAGTGCCTACACAGGAGAATACTTTAATAAATGCTGAATAAACATCTCCACAAAACTCTTCACAATAACAACAATTACACACGTTTTTAATGTATGTATCTGTTTATGTGGATTGCCCGCCATACAAATCCCTGTGTAAATTGTTACTATAGAAACAATAACTTATTGAACAAGTGCATTAATATAAACCTGTGATTTGCCTTGCAGCTGGAACTGCTGTCAGAGCTGCTGTTATGGAAAATGAATCAACACTTACCGACCAATGGAAAATTCAAAAGAACTGTCACATAAGAATATCTAAGAAAGATTATGATTAAATAATCACAAATTCTTTGAAGCAAAACACATAATCGTTGTACATTCGAAACAAAGTTGACAAAGTTTCTCTCTGTTATGTCTGGAAACTCTGGCACAAGGCATAAATTGTCTTTAGGGGACACAGTGGCTTAGTGGTTAGCACCTTGTACCTCCGGGGTTGGGGGTTTGAATCCCACCTCCACCTTGTATGCGTGGAGTTTGCATGTTCTCCCCATGCTTTGGGGGTTTCCTCCAGGTACTCCGGTTTCCTCCCCAATCCAAAGACATATGTTGTAGGCTGACTGGCATTTCCAAATTATGAGTGTGCGTGCGATTGTGTCCTGCGATGGGCTGCCATTCCATCCATGGTGTCCCCTGCCTTGTGCCCCGAGTTCCCTGGGATAGGCTCCAGGCTCCCCGTAACCCTGGGTTGGATAAGCGGTACAGAAAATGGATGGGTGGATGGATGAATGCATAATTGTCTCCGTATTTTACTTGTTTTCGAGATTTGATGGAAATGACTGGTGTCATTCCAAGAATTTAGAGAAGGGGAAAAAGTCAAATAGAAAATTCCAAAGCCTTCACATAATAAATTCACATAATAAATTTAAAGCACGATTTGGTTATGTTGCTAACCTTCAACCTAAAAATGTAAATAAAAGCTGGATTGGTATTTAAACAAATATAAGCACTCATACAGTTAGGCGTTGTCCTCCGATTTTTATTTTTAAATCAGATTCTTTATATTTCGCTGATTCACTTCTGTCACATTGGCCCTGACATTAGTGAACGCAGAACAATGCGCATGCGCACATTTCCCCAGTCAATAACGTTATTGATCCCCGTGTCATGAACAGCAACAGAACACATCAAGAAATAACCGCGCGTTAAAATGAGCTAACTAGCAGGGAAAAAAATATCACTGCAAAACAAACAAACAAACAAACAAACAAACAAAACAAAACAAAAAAAAGATTTCTCTTTGAAGTCTGCTGAAGCGCCTCAGACCTTCATGATCAGGGCAAGAAGACCAAAACATGGCAGATGAACAGTCTGCTGTTCTGCAGCTATTCAGCTACTGATATTTCCTCAGTTCATTTGTAAATATGAACACGTAAATCAGTTATTTATTTCATTATACGATACGGATTTGTTTACTGAAATGAAACCCCTCACTGTTGTTGTACTCCTCTCGGCCTCCAGAGGACGACACTACCGTGCGTGTTCTGTGCTGCTTTGTGTTGCTGAGGAGGAGGAAGCAGTCGCGAGCTCCTGGTCAAGATGCGCTCAGAGGAAGTGCAAATGAAAAAGGTTTAATTTTGCGCATAAACTCGACAATTTCTAAATAAATATATCTAAAAGGAGAGGGGGAAGACTTTCTCCACATGAGCCGCAGAGCCGTGCTTGGCTGACAGGTAACAGAAAACACCGGGCTTCTCACAAACATAAACACAATGCATGTCGTGTAGCTTCCGGAAGTGTGTGTGCTTGTTATGTGTGTGTTAGTGGTACACGCGTTTCTCACATCCAACACTATAGTAGCTCTGTTATTTGAGTCAGTTAATGTTAAGTTGGTTATTGGGGATGATGAATAACTCTCTAGGCCTCTCCCTTCTGCTCATTTATTTATTTATTTTGCCCCACAGTGACATCATCAAGTGATTGGATAAAAGGATAAGAAGACTTTCATTATTGATTTATTTGTTGTTTATACATTAAACAACTTAAGGACACAGCTGAATATAATACACTGTATCCTGGATGTGTTTCACTGTAGCACAGCTACAGATTTCCAAACCAATCATTTCACAGGCAATGACAACTGTTTCTTAGATGCTCTTGTCTCTCGCTGTTTGCCTTAGCAATATATATAGACGCTTCCCAATGTTCAGTTCGGACAGACTAACCGTCTCTGAGCGGGTCAGCCGGCTTCAACCGCACAGATTGACCTCTGATCCCAGGGCTGTTTCACCTGGCCTTCATGTCGATGTCCAGGCCGCGTTGGACAGATCTCTTCCAGCACTGCGGACTGCTGTGAAAACACTCAAGTCCTCCAGAGAATCCGAAGATGTGCCAAAGACTCGGCAGGCTATCGCTGAAATATTCCAACTTGTTGAGGAGGCCTGGGTTTTGCCTGCGGTTGGCCGGCAAGTGGCAGAGCAGATCTGCAACAGAATACGACTGGACGGAGGTCTTGAGTCACTGCTGCTGCTACTGCGGACTCCTGCTGAGGACATCACGTATGAGTGCGCCAAGCTGCTTGAGCAGATTCTGATCTCAGAGAACAGGTAAGCTGCAATTTCGCTTCTTATATTTATGGGATCTTAACTGCATTCTGAACTGAGAGATCTGTTCCTACAGAGACTATGTAGCACGCATGGGTCTCGGTGTGATTCTGAACCTGACCCGTGAGCAGGAAGATGCCCAGCTTGCGCGGAGCATCTCAGGAATCCTGGAACACATGTTCAAGCACACGGAGGAGACGTCGGCCCAGCTCATTGCAGACGGAGCCCTGGACGCATTGCTGTTCTGGTGCCGGGGTACAGATCCCACAGTGCTGCGGCATTGTGCCGTGGCTCTGGCCAACTGCGCCATGTATGGTGGGCACCGGTGTCAGCGCCTGATGATCGAGAAGCAGGCAGCTGAGTGGCTCTTCCCGCTGGCCTTCTCAAAGGAGGATGAGCTGATCCGCTTCCACGCATGCCTGGCTGTGGCTGTGCTCGCTGCGAACAGGGAGCTGGAGAGCGAGGTGGTGAAGTCAGGCACGCTGGAGCTAGTGGAGCCGTTCATCGCCTCTCTCGACCCGGATGAGTTTGCGCGCAGCCTGCAAGACACCGCCGACAGCGTTCAGGGACGCACCGCTGCTGACCTGCAGCACCTCTTGCCCCTTCTGGATGGGACGCGGCTCGAGGGCAAGTGCATCGCTGCTTTCTATCTTTGTGTGGAGAGTGGCATCAAGTTCCGGCAGCACAACATCAGGGTGAGGCAGAGTGCGAAATTGAAATTGAAATGACCAGAGGTACTTTAAAATGCAACGGATCTGGCTTTTTCCCCCTAAATTTCAGGCTTCTGTTGACAGTGATTTGGATTGCATGTTAATTTAGTTTTAGATCAATCAAGAGTGTACAACTCTCAAAAGGGAACCTCACAGAGCATACATACTGAAGGTTTAACAGCGAGGGCGGTGTCGGTTAGAAGAGGATGATTTTATTCAATTTGTGCATCTTTTTTCTCAGATATTTCAGGAGATTGGGGCAGTTCAGAGTTTAAAGAGGATTGTCATGTACTCAAGCAATGCCACCACACTCTCTCTGGCCAAAAGGGCCCTCAGGATGATGGGTGAAGATGTTCCACGCCACATAATGTCCTCTGTTCCTAACTGGAAAACAGTGGAGGTACAAACATGGCTGCAACAGATTGGCTTTAGTGCCTTCAGTGATCGATTCCAGGTTTGTGAGCAGCAGCTTAATTTTGTTGTTCAGTATAGATAAGAACACATACGTAATATGAATGTATAGTAACGTGGTACTAACCTATGATCAGATCCTTGCAGATACTAAAACTGTGCCATTTGAACAATGAGGTTATTTCCACTAGGGTGATCACAGCATTCTGACTGACTTTTATCTGTGTGCATTTGGTGTGTGTGTTTGTGTCAGGGGCTGCAGGTGGATGGTGACCTGCTACTTAACATCACTGAGGAGAACCTGATTAATGACCTGGCCATGACCTCTGGGATCACTCGCAAAAGGTTGGTCTGAAACCAAACATACACGTTTTGTAGTTATGTGTAAAGGATAGTTTTGGGAAAAAATATGATTTGAATTCTTGAGTGTGGATAGTAATCGCATATCCATTGTTTTTCTTACCATCAAATCACCGTGCATGAAGTAGGAAAAAGAACAGATGTCCCAGGAATCAGTGTTAATTCCAGTCTAATGTTTAGTAGATGTCTGTACGGGTATTACAAATTTACACAATGCTGCGTAGAGGACAATTTGTTCTCATATAAAAATGCATCCTGCACATTTGACTAATAACAAATGCCCACTCCTTTCTGATTTAAGAGTTCTGGGTAATGCATTAGTTTGACTAGTGAGTGAAAGGCACCATTTACATGGTGAAAATGTAACATTTTCTACTACATATACACTACCGGTCAAACGTTTAGACACACTCATTCTTTATTTTTATTTTCATTTTTCCACATTTTAGAATAATAATAAAGTCATCAAAACTCTGCAGTAACACAAATGGAACTGTGGCAATTATGTTGTGATAAAAAATCCAAAATAAATAAAAATAATTTAGTATTTTAGCATCTACAAAGTAGACACCCTTTTTGCCTAGAATTTCCAGAAATGTATTCCTGGCATTTTCTCCACTAGTTTCTTGAGGAATCCTACCATGAGATGCTTTTTAAACAGTATTAAAGGAGTTCCCGCCTATACTGGACACTTATTGGCTGCTTTTATTCACCCGTTAAAAAAAAATAAAATTTTGTTTGTAAATAAAATGTAGGCCTCCTCCGAGATTTTGAAGTTCTGGCATTTTAAAGTCTGGTTAACTCCAATAGTGAAAAGAGAGGACATTGCAGTTAAAACATATCCGATTACAAACTTAATTTATTAGACTTATGTCTGTTTTACTATTGCATGTAACAGACATTAACCGTGTGCGAATGAGTTTTTACCACTGTGATTGTTAAACTAGCTGCTTACCCAGGAAGATAGCATTTGCAAGATTATAAATAAAGTAAATAAAAACATTTGCACACTGTTTTAGTGAAATATATTTATGGTTTCTTAGTGGAGGTGGCATAGTATGTTATAAGCAGAAAAACCCTATATTCACCCATCCACCCCCCCAACACAAACAAAAAAAAAAAACAACAACCAAAAAACCAGAACCTGTTCACCAGAATTCAGTCATGGTAACATCCGATGAGTTTTCCAAAACTACCACACATATAGTTAGCTAGAATGATTGGATACCTAGCAGAAGTGAGTCATCAAATGGCAGGTGAATGGGGTGAGTCTTATTTCACGCAATGCCCTCTGTTATGATCACTCTGTCAGGTTTATGCGAGACCTGCGGGTACTGAAGACTTATGCTAACTACTCCATGTGTGACCCTAATAATCTGGCCGACTGGTTAGCAGACATAGACCCACGGTTCCGTCAGTACACCTACAGCATGCTGCAGTCCGGTGTGGGTCGTACCAACCTCCTCCAGATTACGGACGAACAGCTGCAGCGGGACTGCTGTATAGAGAACGGAATCCACAGGGCTCAGATCCTCACTGCTGCCCGCCGGCCTGCCAGGCCCTGTTTCATTGACTCACAGTGCACAGGTCCAGATGTGTTCATCAGCTACCGGCGCACCACTGGATCACAGCTTGCAAGGTCAGAACTAACACCAATAATCATGAACATTAGATTACGCCAAACCTCATTTATAATCGATTGAAAGATCGATTGAGCAGCGATTGGTAGTGATTGTAATTTGTTGTACAATAAAATGTTTTATATCCTAATGAACGCTAATAACTTGTGACCAAAGAGCTGAAAGCCTCGACATGAAAACGAAAGCATTTGTATCAGTTTGAATCTTTATTGAAAATGAAAGTATCTCTTTTCCTTCAGTCTGCTGAAGGTGCACTTGCAGGTGCGTGGCTTCAGCGTTTTCATCGATGTGGAGAAGCTGGAGGCAGGCAAGTTTGAGGAGAAGCTGATAAGCAGCGTGCAGCGAGCGCGTAACTTCATCCTGGTGCTGTCAGCCAACGCTCTGGACAAATGCATGGGTGACACCGGCAGGAAAGACTGGGTTCATAAGGTTAGATTATTCCTTTCCACCTTCAATGTGATTACATGTACTAGTAAAGTCCGGACATGGTGGTGTGTGTGATCTGCAGGAGATTGTCACCGCCCTCAAAGGAAAGAAGAACATTGTTCCTGTCACCGACAACTTTCAGTGGCCTGATCCCAGCTCTCTTCCTGAGGACATGCAAGCCGTCCTCACATTTAACGGCATCAAGTGAGTCAGTGTTCACAAAGCGTACATGTGCACAGTTCTTACAAGAAGTAGAGTAGTGAAGATGGTCGGCTGTGGCAAAAATGCTGGTGGATTTCGAGGTTTAGGCAGGTTAATTTTACACTTTAACTGTGTTCAGTTTTCATTAGACAAGATTACGACATTAACGTCAATCAATTCAGAGCATAAAGATACCAGCTAATTGAATTGATCTTCCCATTTTTCTGAAGCTTCTCTTCTCATTGTTAACAGTAATGCTACATGATTAGAGGAAATCCAATTCTGAGATCAACTGTATTCTTCTAAATTTTAATTTCTAACACATAAAGCAATTAGTTTTTTGGCATTGTCAAATGGCATTATCAACTAAAAAAAAAAAAGGTCAAATGCTCAATTCTGTCATCATGTCATTGCTTAGCCACTCTGATTTCCTCAGCTGCTGTGTTAATGCAGATTTCTTTCCAGTCCCTGTAACCACCGATAAGAACGGAACTACTGCACTTAATATACCTCCCAAATAAAGACATAATTGCTGAAATAATTTGATAAGCTTATCAATAACATTGACCTCTTCAATACTCAGGTGGTCCCATGAGTATCAGGAAGCCTCAATAGAAAAGATTCTTCGCTTCCTGAAGAGAGGCTCCAGTCAAGAGCAGCTGGACAGCTCAAAGACCTGCATGGAGCCAGAGCAGAACGTTCCTCCAACCACTCAGCAATGTTGAGCTTTCCCACTTATCATATAAGATAAGATAATACTTTATTAATCCCCAGATGGAAAAATTAGGGATACCTGCTAAATATGCACACTTAATCAGTGACCGAACTACTAACTGTTAATGCTACCAACCTCTGATAGGCCAGTTCTATTACTTTATGTGCTAGGATTAAAATGAGTGATACATGGAAGACAGACAGTACTGTAAAGCTCTGTAATCTTTTGATCCTTAATATGTCATGTAAAGCTATCACTGCTTAATCACTCAGGAATCCAAATACAGTGTCTATTCCCAACCATATCTATGTAATCTACTATTTGTTCCTTTTCATTATAAACTCAGCAAAAAAAACCCCAAAATGTCCTCTCACATTCACCTGCAATATGCAACATGCAATAAGGAGTCCCTGGACAAAGGGGCGGTCAATATTAAAAGTAACAGTCAGTATGTGGTGGCCTCCAGCTGCTTTAAGTACTACAGACATATCCTCATGGACTGCACCAGATTTGTCAGTTCTTGCTGTGAGATGTTACCTCACTCTTCCACCAAGGCATTTGCAAGTTCTCCATCACGTCCTGGGGGACACATGGTTACATGTAATTTTCCACTGCAAGGACAATCAGCTGTCCTTCCTGTCTCCCTGTAGCACTGTCTTAGGCATCTTACATTACAGACATTGCAGTTTATTGCTGTGGCCACATCTGCAGTCCTCATGCCTCCCTGCAACAGGCCTATTGCATGTTCACGCAGGTCAGCAGGAACCCTAGGCATCTTTCTTCTGGTGTTTTTCAGAGTCAGTAGAAAGGTCTCTTTAGTGTCCTAACTTATTGTAACTATGACCTTGATTGCCTAGCGCCTGTAAACAGTTCGTGTCTTAAGGACTGTTCCACAGGTGCATGTGCAATAACTGTTTATGGTTCATTGAACAAGCATGAAAAACATCATTTAAACCCTTTCCAATAAAGATCTGTAAAGCTTATTTTGATTTTACAAAATGATCTTTAAAATACAGTCTCCTGAAAAAGGGACATTTCTTTTTTTTTTTGCTGAGTTTAGACAATGTTACTTAATCAGTTTAAAATCAGACCTGGTAACATACTGCAGTATGTGGTATGGTTCTTCACTTTCTTGAATTGTTTCTTGTACTGAATATGATAGAAGGACATTAATGCGGAACACCTGATCACTAGATAAAAACAAGTCGTAATTGGGTTGATGTATGAAAATAACTGCTACGATACCATACCTGGTCAAATTAGCATGAAACTGTAACTTTCCTTTTTGTTATACAGTTGAAACAATGCCCCTTTGCAGAAATTTGTTCAATTTAAAAACATGAAACCTATACAAGCTTTCAAACACATTGTTACTTCCTTACACAATAATTGGCTACTTGACTCAGACCTAGCTACAATATCACATGCAGTATTGCGTAAATAATAATTAGATCTTGTCGCCACAACCCAATGTACAGTTGTACACCTGTAGGCAAAATCTATATTTGCTGTTATATACAGCATCATACACTCTTCACACAATCACAATAAGCTCTTAAACACCTACAGTATCCGTGATAACATCTCTTATAGTGTTCATAGCTTTACCCTCTTCTGGGCTGCTGCCTTAATATTTAAAGATCAAGTTTATATATTAAATGTATGTTTGATGTAGAAAACCACTGAGAGAACAGGCCAAGTTATCAGGAAATAACTGTACAATATTAACTTTCTGTTAATAGGAAGCAAATACACTTTCATTTCAACTGTATCAATGTATTGTTTCCTTTTGTACCTACTGCATACAGCCAGTACTTGCTGAGTTACTCTCTGAAACTGTCCCTACTTCTCTGAACTTGTGGAGAACTGGGAATTCTCACAAGGTACTGACCTAATCAGACAATAAGTCGGAACGGCAGATGATCGTGATCCATGTTGCTACCATAAGAACATCCCCAGCGAGTGCGAACCTTTGTGATCGTGTTTTTTTTAGGAGACCTGTGTCCTGTGTTGAGACTGTAGCTGTTATCCGAAACTCCTTAAGGGACTTCAGGCCATGCTCTCAGACCCCGTGTAACTCTGTATTCCCAGACTGCTACAGCACTGTTACGCTGTTCATGAGTCAATATCATGGAATATTGGGTAATATGTATGCAATAAAATAGGATATGGTGTGCTGTTGTATGAAAAAAAATCTTCTTATCCCATAGCAACTTACTAACATTTAAAATAAAATGATCGTAGTAGTTATCTGTTTATAATTACACTATATGGTTAAAAGTATGTGGACACCTGAGTACTAAACATCCCATTCAAAAACCATGTGCATTAATATGCTAGAACAGGTTTGTGGCAACAGTTTAGGGAAGGCCCACATATGGGTGAGATGGTGAGGTATCTACAGAATTTTGGCCATATAGTGTACGTATATATATATATATATGAAACATGTACATCAATACTTTTTAAGATTTCTCTTCATTGTACTCAAGAGGTTAAATGACAACATGTGCAAACTGACTCACTGATCATAAGCTTATATCTGCTGTGAGACATCTTGCTAGCCAACATGAGTGCAAAGGTCACATCCATAATGCTGGAATTGATTATAAAATAATTAAAAAAAAGACTAGTGCAATTTATCGAAATCCCATAGCCTTCTATTAGACATACAGCTGCTCAAAAAGTATAAAATGACAAAAGTCACAGTTAAAACTGTTTAACTGTTAATACAGTTAAAGTACCCATTATTCCTTTATATCACACATCATGGGATTTCTACTGAAAAAAAAACAAGTTTCATCAAAATGTTCTGAGCAGTAAACATAGACATTTTGCATAAAACAGAGTCTGGGACTGAGATGGTTGTCTTTTTTCTCCTTTTTAAGGTCAAGGATTTTGCACAGCCAGTATCAGTTCACTGCAGCTTCTCCATTAATGATCCTCCTCTCTCTGAACCACAAGGCCCTGAGAAGTTAAAATGACACAAATATACATCTGAACTGGCATGAAACGGTGCAATGATTATACCAAACAATGATTCAGGCAATTTTACAGAGTTCTGCATCAGAACCAGAGCATCTTTAGAGTACAATCTTAACCAGACCATAATCAAAATCCATTACGTAACACAGATCACTGAGGGGAAACAAACTGCTTGGTTAATTTCTGAGCCAAGGTGGAGTCTGACCTCCCTTGTCATCTTACCCAATTATTCCAGCAGGAAAGAGAAGGAGCATGGCTCCGAAGAGGAAAGGAAGTCCCTTCATCATGTGTAAGGTGGCGGGGTAGAGCGAGTTAAAAACTCCGCTGGCCACCAGTGAGCACAGACCCTCTACACAAGCCACCGACGCAAAGAGAGCACCTAAGAGCATTTATACACATAATCACTCCTGGAGCAAAGACACTTTTTAATTGTAATTGTTCTTTGTTTGGTATCACACTCAGCACTGGTTCAGATTTAAGCTCTACCTTGCTCCGAAGGGTCCACTAGTTTGGACAGTTTGGATCTCAGGACTGGGGTGGAAGCCATAAGGAGAAAACACAGGCCGTATCCTGGAAAACACACAGATTCACAGGGTTCATGTTGACCTTCATAACTACTTATTCACAAAAGCCAATGGATAGCAGTGTGGAGTAGATAGTATGTATGAAGTCTGAACCTAAAAAGCCTGGTCATCCAATTCCTTGCACTTTGATTAGAGTGCATTTGACCAGTCGTCAACTAGTGGAACAGTTATTAAAAGAGGCAGAGTTATTTCCTTGATGTTTAGCCTTTAATAGGCTTGCCTTGTGGCACATAGCTTAGATTGTCGTAGCCTTGGAAATATCAAGTCCAAAGTGAGTAAGTCATCTAATCCTCAAATCCAAAGACCATAAGCAGCAAGTTAAGAGGCTACTCTAATCAAATCCTGAATGGGGTCAAGAAGGTGGGCTGTTGCCAGTGATTTATCAGGTTAATGAACTGCAGTAGGCTGTAGACCAGGGGTTCTCAAACTAAGGGTTGCAACCTCATTTGGGGTCACATGATAAATGGTGTCCTAAGAGAAACTCACAGTTTGTGTTCTGAAAAAGGGCAAAAAAAAAATTGTCAGAAGACTGCTCTAACCCAGGGGTGTCCAGTTTTATCTGTAAAGGGCCAGTGTGGGTGCAGGTTTCATTCCAACCAAACAGAAGCCACACCCGAGTCTATTGAAAGCCAAGATCAACTGATTAAACAGGTGGAATCAGATGTGGCTCCTGCTGGGTTGGAATGAAAACCTGCACCCACACCGGCCCCTTGTGGATAAGATTGGTCACCGCTGCTCTAAAGGCCTGCCAATCAGTGACAAGGAACAAGCTGTATATTAAATTGTACTGGATATTAAATTCCCAATTATTAAATGAAAGAAGACTAAATGTATGAAATGAAATGAATGGGTTGAGTGAGTCGTGGCTGTGTGCGCAATCTCACTCAGAACTGATGTATTACGCATGAAACTCATTCATCAACATTGATTTTCTCCCACAAGTGGTTTATTATTTGCTATCAGCAGAAAAACATTGGCACAATTAATTATTTAACCAGCCATTAATATTGCTTTTTTGGACTTTTGCCATGTGCACTTGTATCCCAATCACTTCTCTTATAACCACTAAAATACTGACATAAAATCTAGTGAAAGTATATTTTCTGCACAAAGTCTATTAACCAAGTAGTTAGAAGATAATTTACAGATTTTTATATTTTATCATATTCCATGAAATATCTCACTGTGCTGCACTGCCCACACTTCTTAAAGAGAAAGACAGGAGCTGATCTGATTGGATGGCACAGCAGAACACCTAACCACACCTCTTAATAATGTAGAACTGTGAAGAAAGTTCATGCAAAATGGGATAATTCATTCATAATTTTATTTTTTTTTAAACTACTTTGCTCAATATATCAGTCCCTAAACAAATGTTAACAAAAAACATATTCGAACTGAGCACAATAAGGATTTTTATTTACATTTTCCACAAACCAAACCTAACTACATAAATAGAAATACATATAAAATAAAATCTCTTGTTTGAGGAAATGTTACCTGTGAACATGAGACCTGTAGTGTTTGCAAATGAAAACACCACCAAGCCAGCTATGTTGGACACCAGGCCAAGGATGGCCACACAGGAGTCATCAAGGCAGCGCTGTAAGACCCTCAGGCCTAGCAGACTGGTGAGGTAGGCCATGTGCTGAGCGGCTGAGGCATACCCAATTAGCTCAGAGTCCCAGCACAGAGGTGTACTCAGCTCATAGAGTACGTACAGCTCCCGTGATCCAAAATGCACTGTGACCACCAGGAAGAAGCAGAGGGTGTAGAGCCAGAGTCTGGTCCTGTGTCCTCCTTGTCCTCCAGATGCATACAGATTATAGACAGCTCTGAGGTGCTGAGTGGAGAACAGCCTTGCCCCAGGGTCAGGAGTCACTGACTCGGGTACGAAGAGGTAAGCGTAGAGGGCCGTGGCCAGGTTTGTGGCCAGCACAAGCCAAAAAGGGTTGATATACCTAAAGTCAAGGACAACACTTGTTTAAAATTTATATATATATTATATATATATATATATATATATATAAAATATTAAAATTCCAGTCATGAAATCAAATTAAAATTACTTTGTAGTTTAAGGCACAGAACAAGTCATTTGAAAAAGGAAAAAAAAAAACCCACTACACTGAACAAAAAAGAAATTACCCTTGTGCATGTCGCCATTTGCCCCCAATTATGCTTGCAAACATCCCAGCAAGCCCCAGACATGCCTCCAGTATCGCCACACGAAATGTGCGAAAACGCTTGTCACTGATGTCAGCCACATAAGCGAAGCAGCCAGCCAGAATGGCATTGAAATCCCCAGACAAGCCACTGCAGATTCGTCCCAATAGGAACCAGGCCACAGGCAGTTTCAGGTACATGACAGTCAGGTAGACAGCAGCCTGGACAGCCAGACCTAAACTGGGAAGAATCAAGATGAGACGCCGTCCTGCTCGGTCACTCCACGAGCCGAGCAGGATCACAACGAAGAGGCCCACAAGATATCCTCCCAGATTGATGTACAAGCTCCATTGTGCAGTTAGAGCTTCCACCTCCTAGAAAGAAAAAAACAAACAAACATTAATTACAGTGTTTGTTTCCTTGTTTCCATTTAATTCTGTTTAATCCTATGGAACTCTTGATATTCTGCAGCTAACATTTTCAAAGAAAAACACTTCAAATGTTCATTCTGTGAGTCAGGGGCAAGATACAGTTCATTCATTTTCATGAGGATTCTGGACACTTTCCCTTTGTCTTGAATCAACCCAGTGACCCTGGCCTAAAAATCTGCAGGTTGCTGTGGTGTGAACATGCCTTTTTCAAAAGGTAAATTTAAACACCTTTTTTCTTCCATTGACCCTGCACCGCTATCCAGAACCTGCATCCATTTTGTTCTTGGTTTCGATCTAATACACTGCTCTGTTTACAATGCTGAGGTTTATTTAAATGCCTTATTGCATAAAAAAAGCCAATACTCATTAGCATTTTCCAATATTAATCCATTTAATTCCACCGGTCACAGCTGTTTGCTTGTAAAAGTCTAGGAAAGTTGGTTTTTCCTGAATTGTCTGTAACTGGTCACGTGACCATTTACAAGCAAGCGCCTGGGAGATCCAAAACATAAACTGTTAGGTACCTGTGATCTTTAAAGGGTCTGTTATTTTAATAAGACTGGATTTTGCTGTATTACAATTCACAAAAGAAACAGTTTGCATTGACCCCACAGAGCCACCCTGGTCATATTACTAATATCGCAATACTAATACTAATATGACTCCCTAAGGGTCTTACAGGACACTTCATAGGCTGATGGATGACTGGATGGATGAAAGTCTTATTCTGAGAGGAGGGTGACTTTTGAAATGCATGTACTGTTTTAGATCGCGACACAGGATCGGGGTCCTCGTGAGTCCAAGTGCATTTCGTGCGTCAGTCAGCGTAACTTATGGGCATGCGTTTATTGTTCATAAAACTACCTTCTGGAGCGGCTCGTGTTCAGCAGATGAATTACCACATCCTCCTCCTCCTCTTCTCGTGCCGTTATAGCCCACATCCTCGCTAATGCGATCCCAGAGGTACTGCGTGTAAAGTGGCATCTGCAGTGCCAGTGAGAACATGGAGAGGAAGAGCACGGGCTCGACAGTGACTGAGAGCGGACAGGCGAATGGAGGAGACCCGGAACAGCCAGAGCGGCTTCCCGCCTGCTCCGCCTGCTCCGCCTGCTCCTCCAGCGCCTCCTGCTCCTCCAGCGGCCTCAGCGTGTCTGCCGACATGATTTCCCTCGTGTCCGAGTCTTCCTCCATGATGACACACTGGAAGCATTCAAAACTTTAACCTACAAATGTCCGTTTAGTAAAGCGTCATCATTTAGTTTTTAAAGCCAGCCATTGTTAGTTCGTTTTAAAGTTAAAATGAAAGTTTCCGCTCTCTGTAGCTGCAGACTCAAGTCGTCTGTACGCTCTCTGTTGTCACTTGTACTTTGTCAGGTCACGTGATAATCATATCACGTGTCGCATCATAACTGCACATGACCGTGAGCGTGCAGACATTAGTGCAGAGTTCAATTCAATTCAATTCAATTCAAGACAGTCTGGGAAAACATCACGCAGACAAGACATTGTTTACCAAATACTTAATCTGCTTCTCATACTTCATGCTAAGGGGCTGAGTGTTTCCTTCTTCTGGGTTCCTGCACATGTGGGGATAGAAGGGAATGAAATTGTGGATGTATTGGCAAAACAATCAATAAAACATGAAACAGTTGATATACAAGTACCATTAAGTAGAGCAGAGATCAAAACCATTATAAAGGGACACGCACATAAAATATGGCAGGAATACTGGGACACAGCTGACACCGGACGACACCTATATACCATACAAAAACAAGTAGGCATGAGTGTGAGGCAGGGCAGAAACCCAAAAGAAGAGATGATAATTACGCGTCTTAGAATAGGTCATGCTGGATTAAGCCTATAATTAAACAGAATAAGAAAACACCCCACTGGACTCTGCACACACTGCAGTACACAAGAGACAGTGAAACACATTCTGTTAGACTACAAAAGGTATGAGGAGGAAAGAACTGAGCTAGAGATGCAGATTGGAAAACAAAACATGACACTAGAGAACTTGCTGGGGGAAACATCTGGGAAAATGCACTGCCCCCTAATAAACTATTTAAAAAATACTGGGATAAGTGAGAGAATTTAGTAATCTATAGTACGAATAACTAGTATATAGCCATTTATCTCTTTATTTTCTTTTATTTACGCAGTATTGTTTTGGTATTATTATTATTAGTGTTTTTTTTTCTATTTATTATTATTATTATTATTATTATTATTATTATTTTTATTATTTTTATTATTTTTATTACTATTATTATTATTTGTTTAATTTTTTTTCCTGCCAAGCTACTGCCCACACTCCAGTCCAGTAAGTGGAAAAAACAAAAACAAAGAAGAAGAACAATTCAATTAAATTGTATTTGTAAAGCACTTTTAACAATGGGCATTGTTTCAAAGCAGCTTTACAGAAACTTATAAACAAAGGATACAGATTTTAAGTGTGTGAATTCATCCCTATCGAGCGAGCCGGTGGCGAAGAAAAACTCCCTAAGATGATCTGAGGTAGAAACCTTGAGAGGAACCAGACTCAGAAGGGAACCCATCCTCATCATTATGGTTTTATATGAAGTCAGTTTTGTTTTGCTGAACTAGTCCACTGTTCACTAAAGGAGACCTGAGTGCAAAGTTGTATGTAATTGCAGTCCTAAGGCCATAATAGCAACCGAAGTCCCAGCATGTCCATGTGGAATTGAGGTCCAAAACCATTTCCATAGTACTTCAAGTGGTACCATCCTCAGCAATTTCCAGGCTGTAGCCTCCAGTTGATGAGGGCTCCATCCAGAGGTAGGGCATCAGGATGGATCAGGTATGTCTGGAGAGCAGAAAGGGTCAGGATCACTGGCATCTCCAGAAAATCATGTGTGAGAGCAGAGGCTGAAGCGGCCTGAGTAGATCTAACAGGTTCAATATTTTGGCAACGTCTAATAATTGGTGACGCTGCTGTTTCTCAAGCGACAACAAAAATAAACCTGTAAGACAATGAGAAACTTTTACCTTACCTGAATGAGTTTGATGAACTTAGACTTATAGATTTAGTTAGAGTAAAGAGGGGTAACATATTTCTGTAGCTACAATGTTGACCTGTCAGATTCATTGAACGTATGGTATCTATAAATATATCAATATCTGATCAATATGCTTAGTAAAATAGAAAGAGGAGGAGCTGACACATCACAAGAGCCACTTTATTAAATATTATAGTCAGTTATTATGAAATAAAAAGGGGTAACATATTTCTCTAGCTATAATGTTGACCTGTCAGCCTAACCTACTGTGTCATATCTCAGAGTAATATGCATTTGTAAAGAACAAACTATAGGCTCTCCAACATTATTGGGTAATTACAGTAAATAGTTATAAGAATAAAGATAAGCCTACATGTATCAGACAATCAGAATATGTTCAACAAGGGCGGCTGGGTTGACCCAGATGGCAAGTTAACGTCTTACATTGGTGTGTGAGTGAATGGGTGAATGAGACACAGTGTAAAGCCCTTTGGATAAAAGTGCTATATAAGTGTGCCATTTTACTGTAAACATCTACTCCTAACAAAACCATTCATAATAGTAACACATTAGCAGTCTAGCAGCAGACAAAAACAGCAGCATTAATGTTTTATTTCTTTTCTATACAAGCATTTCGATGCTCAGGACAATATCTAGCTTGTCCAATGGACATCTTTTATTTACAGCACCGCTCATTCTGCTCCAGTGATTTCGGCACAACACCTGGTTTTACCAGTCTGTGTATTCTGGGTAATACTATACACAGGCCGGTTTTAATTTCAAATTAATTTTCAAAACAAAAAAATCTAATTAAAACAAACAAACAAACCAAAAACAAAAAACAAGACAAAGCAAATGTAAAACAAAACATACCTACAATTAAAATGAGAAAAACAATTTAAGCTCATTATGTTTTTAAAGCTACAGTTTGTAATACTTGAAGGTATTTCTAAGGCTGTTATAACCACATTATTTAAAAGAAAAACTTATATAAACTTATATAAACCTATATAAATATTGTAGTATAGTGTACTTTATCGGCTCACGTGGTGTAATTTCTAACAATAAAGGGGGGGGGGGCAGATATGCACAAAAACTCCACACAGACAGTAACCTAAGATCAGGATTGAATCGGGGTCCCAGGAGCTGTGAGGCGGCAAAGCTACCCACTGCACCACAAAACATAAAGGAGAGATCAGTTTGACTGATGTAAATAATCACTGTTACATCTGAGGGTTCACCTGTGGGTTTTGTCCAGAAGCCACACAGAGGATATTTACATGGTAATAGCACCTCTTTGTGGATAATCTTCAGCATGTGAAATCTGTGCAGCTGAGTGAGATACAGGTAAATTGTACTGGATATAAAAATCAAACAACTTTTGTGGCTAGAGGGACCGATTGAGCAAAATTACATTCCACTATTCCAACAGGAATCGCAGTAGCAGAGACGTAAAACTGGTGGCCAATGAATAGTGTGATATTAGTGGCTGTAATAGCACAAATATAAGACCTCTGTGACTGTAAAAATATGAAAATATTACACAAAAAATATTGTGACTCTTTTTCCTTTCAGAAATAATTCACTTCATTACTGAATACCCCAGCAATGCTGCTGTCCCTGACACACTCGTACCGATGCAACATACACTGGGATTAAAGTACTAATAATTATTGTCGTTGATTATTGCCTTTAGCTTCCACTGTAACTCTTTGTAGCTTTGTGGATCTGGGCGTAGCTACTGTTGCAGTTTAAGCCAGCCATAGTAAAGAGGTAATGACTGGCTAAAGACCTTGAGGTCAAAGTCATTCCTCACGTGTCGCAATAATATGCTGCCTTTGAGTTCAGTAAACAGAAAAGGTGTCATCATGATAAAGTACAGCAGAAGTGAGATCACTAATGTGATGTCCCAGAGTGCTTCACTGATAAAGCTGCTTCACACACACCGTACTCTATTTTCACTAAACCAATGTAAAAATACAGAAGAACAAACTCTGCCCCTGTATTTAATGCTTAATGGTGTTCTTAGTGTAAACAGGCCTCAAGTGACATGCAGGCCACTCCACTGCATGATCAGGACTATTTTATGGATTCTGTTTCTACCAGTCGAACATGTTAGTCGAACATGCCAGTTAAATTATGATTGTATCAAAATAATTAAAATTGCCTTGTTACACTAATTGAATGCCTTTTATTAAGTTTTGTGAGCATCAGTAAGTATAAATAATCTGTGCCATGAAAGCACTTGGTAATTTATGCATGTTTGGCATTCATCAATATTAGCACATGAGTATATGAAGCAAATCAGCATTATCAAAATTATAAATCTGGTGGGGATTTTTTTTGTTCGATTTGACCTATGAAAACATTTACATATAACTTTTCTAAAAGTAAAACTTTAAAAATGAAACTTTACTAACATTTACATTTGTAAAAAAATACAGTATGTTAGACTGTATGATAAGTATAAAGGCTAGGTTATCCCAAACTCAAATGCACAAATAATTCAAATGACCTGGCCTTAAAACTGAGCTACGCATGTTACTCCTGCCCTCCGGACCTTCTTGATCCAACCTGATACTCTACTTCTGTGTGGAGACTCCTTCACTGGAGAATCATTTGCTACTACTTTTGTGGATGGTACCATGTTCTTACTTGGATAGTGTAAAGCCTGCACTTGCTAAAAACAGTTTATGCTGTTATGACTTTATGAAGTCCCAATCAATGAACAGTGGATAACTTCACTTTGATATTATAGACTTACATTTAAAAGTATAATGAAATAATAAAAAAAGACCCTGTTGCTCGTACTTAAGATCCTTTCAACCCATGTAGCACTGTGTGACTCTGTAGTTTACAGCTGAGTTATGACTCATAATCACACTATCCGTTATCACCCAGAAGAGAAGGGGTTCCCTTTTGAGTTTGGTTCCTCTCAAACTTTCTTTCTCAATTTATCTCAGGGAGTTTTTCCTTACCACCATCTCCCCTGGCTTGCTCTTTCTGTAAAGTTGCTTTGCGACAATGTCCATTGTTAAAAGCGCTATATAAATAAATTGAATTGAATTGAAACCTAGCAGCACCCAGTTTCATTTTCCTTCATTTTAAATACCAAGAAGTGGATCTCAAATGAAGGGCTGCAATTACTGTAAACTATTGTAAATTCAATGCAATTCAAGTCAGTTCAATTAATCTTCAGTAAGACTTTATCCAAAGTCACTGTGAGTCACTCCAGAGTCTATCCCAGTAACAATTTATTGTGAAATTGCAACATGTAAATGTCAAGTGACAAACACCCAGAAATGTTTTTTTTTGGGGAAAACAGAAAAACAAAAAAATTTCCAATACTGAACTTGCATAAGTGTGCACACCCTTTTATATTTAGGAATGTGGCAGTGTTCTGAATCAACCAATCACATTCAAACTAATGTTAAATAACCCCACGTAACTAACCCCTAAAATGCCAACCCCACATTATCCTTTAAAAAAAAAAAAAAAAGGAAAACAAAAACCCTTACTCTGGCTCTTACACCTCTACTCTGCACATTTTGCTTTTCTAGAACTCAATTAAGAAATCTTGTATAGTAGCACTACTTGTATTGTTCTCTGTTTGATATATCACTTCGCTTGTATTTCCTCATTTGTAAGTCGCTTTGGAAAAAAGCATCTGATAAATGAATAAATGTAAATGCTAATTAGTATCAATTAAAGTGCCATCACCTGCCATCAATTAAAGTGACTGATTACCCCCAAACAAAGTACAGCTGTTCAAATAGGGTTTTCCTGACATCTTCTTGGTAACATCCAACTGGAAAAGGCATGGGCCGCAAAGAGCTTACAAAGCAGGTACGGTATCCCAAATCCATGTGGAATGGCCATAATACCAAAAGATATGGGTTTTTTTTGTTTTTTTTTTTAACCAAAAAACACAGCACATCAGCAAAAGAACACCATCCCCATGGGGAAGCATGGTGGAGATATCATCATACTTTGGGGCTGGTTTTCTTCAGCTGAAACTGGGGCTTTAATCAGGGTGGAGAGAATAATGAATAGCTCCAAATACCAGTCAATTTTTGTGCAAAAACCTTAAGGCTTCTGCTAGAACACTTAAGATGAAGAGGAATTTCACCTTTCAGCATGACAATGACCAAAAACAAACCTCCAGATCAAAAAAGGAATGGCTTGACCAAAACAAGTTCAAGATTTTGAACTTAAACTGGAGTCCAGACCTAAATCTAATAAAAAATCTGTGGGGTGACCTGAAGAGAGCTGTGCACAGAAGATGCCCAGTCAATTTTGACAGAGTAAGAATGCATTTGCAAGGAAGAATGGCAAAATATTACTAAGTCAAGATGTGCCAAACTGATTGAGTCTTACCCAAAAAGACTGAATTTTTTATTTTCCCCCTAAAAGTATTCTTAGTGTTTTTCCCTTTAATTAATAGGTTAAAATTTCACAGTCAAGGTAGAACTGGTTCTGACATGATGTGTGGTTATATATATATATATATATATATATATATATATATATATATATATATATATATATATATATAGTATCAGATGAACTAATTTGGTTGTGTTTGGCATGGACGCTCTTGTGGGTGTGACTTCATTCATTCATGCAGGAGTTTTGCCGCACACCCTGGCAGCTATTTGGACTTCTTTTGGAAGATATATAATTTTATTGCTTTCACCTTGAGCTGAAGCTGAAAGTGAATCATCAAGTTAATAAATCCAGCTGCTGTAAGGATGGATTTATGATTTATGAAATCATAAATCATCTTTGAAACATCAGAGGTTTTCCTAATTTGAACTGATGTTTGTATTTCTTTTCTGCACTCCTGAATTTTACTCAGGATCCGAAGTCAGAGAAACACCAGGCCGTTTGTTTCTCGCCAAAATGGCAGGGATTCAAACATGGTAGAAAAGAACTCTGTGTTTATTCACAGCCATTCAACCACCCTGTTGTAAAGCTGTCAGTTTATGTGTACAACAGGAATGTTCAATGTGTTGTGGTGTATTATTCAGAATGAGAGATCTGTGAGTGTTGCCCGAGTTCACCAGATTTATCAGAGAGCATGCAAAGACTGGCATGTGTGTACTTATGCTCTATCATGCCACATCATGTGCCAAAGTATTTGCCACAATCTATACCCCTTCAGCATTCTGAGGATATGTTATTTCAAGTTGACTCTCCTCAACACTCTTCCAAAGGAATGATCAGTGACAGCATGGAGCAACGTTTTAAGTGGTCACTGGTTGAGGATCAGAAAATTGGATCAAGGCTTTTGTTGAAATTTCTTATCTGTGTTCATCTACTTCATCTATATATCTTAGATGTTTACTTTACAGTAACACTCTTAGTGACGGCTAATGCATCAGTGTAAAATACGAACCTTTAAAGTGCATTCAAAGTTAGATGTTTATATTGAACGTTATCAGGGACTGTATGTAATTTGGCAGCCATGACTTCAGACTACTTGCTTTTATACACAGTATCCATTGTATCATTGTTGGCACCAGTCATGACAGTATAGCAATATGCCTTTCAGACTTGTCTCCACCTGGTTGAAATCCTTGTGCCGAAATGCACGTTGGAGAAAGCAGAGAAATCTTCAGATGTTACAGATGAAGGTGTGGAGAAAGAAAATCAGGGCAGGAGAGAACAGCTGGGTGACCAGCTTAGGGGCTGTTGGGCAAATTGCCTGATAGGTACAGTAATGGGATGTCATATTTAAAAATCCAGAGAAAGAGAAAGAATGAATCCTATCTTCCCAAGCAAGGTGTGTGTATGTATGCATGTGTGTGTTGGGAAACCTGTTGCAGCAGGTCTCTCTCTGCCATGGTTGTGTGGCTCCTGTAGGTTGGCTCTGAGCCAGAGGGAGCGATATCTTTTAACACTGTTTCAGCTGAAACTTCATTTAGCACAGTGAGTTCGATCATTTAGCACAGTGAGCTAGAGTAGAGAGTTAAAGAACAAGAGGGAAAGACAGACAGGTCAAGAGCCCTTCCTAAGCAGCTTTAAGGGGGCGTTCATGTTTGTGGGTGTGCTTGTGAATGATATGCTTATTATGGGCTGAAGCGTGCGAAAGTCTGAATGGAACAAGATCTGAGGAGGGCATTTGCTAGATATACTGTAAGGTAAGTCATATCAGCTATGACAGTGGATTTTGAAATGCATGATACAGACTACTCATGATAATTCATGAAGCACAATGACGCAATGTCATATTTATAACCTATTTCACAACTAATTATGCTAGTTCAGTCTATCAGCTGTTATTTTATATATATATATATATATATATATATATATATATATATATATATATATATGTATATGTATATGTATATATGTGTATGTATATATGTATATATATGTATGCATATATGTATATGTGTGTGTGTGTGTGTATGTATGTATGTATATATATATATATATATATATATATATATATATATATATATATATATATTCTTAAATGTTAAGTCAAAAGGAGGCAACTTCATGTCACACAAAAGGGCACAGGAAGGGCAAACTCAGTTATAGCTGCAGCTGGTATAATACTAATGTAGTCTGGGATTCTAACATGCGTTTATTGATTTGACATTGGGACTTTGTTAGTGATACACTGGAACTAAAATATGACCCAAAATATTTAAAAACCATTTATACATACTTGACATTAATTACAGAATGCTACCTTCATGTCCCTTTCTATTATTTCTTGCATTGTAATAAACAATAAACAACTTTTAAATATGTGCAGCAAATGCAATGCATTACTTTAATTCTTAACATGGAATATTATTTAAGGTTTAAGTAATGGAGGTTTAATTCTCATTAACATACCATCAATTCTTTGGTATTTTTTTAAGAGCACTTGTCACAGGTTTGTGTACAAGTAGTTGCATGTGTAGAAAGTATACTGGAGCATTCCAGTAGAGCGATAAAATCAGTATACTCATATAACCGTCCACATAAATGTCCTCAAAATTGTGTAAAATAAGGATACATTTTAAATATCATACTGCACACAGTCTTAAAGATTTCTAAGTGAATTACAGTATAATAATATTAGACAGATTAACCTAAAGTACTTTTCAGACTATTGTATTGTATTATTTCTGTAAACTGCAAAACACAAACACTATGATGTGCTTTGACATGTGACATGTATGTTGTCTTGGTGACACCACATTGACTTGATGTGGTGACATTTATGAAATGCATCAAAGTCAGAAATGGTTAAACTTTTAAGTCTTTGTGTGACAATGGAAACAGTAGGTTTGGCATGTTTTTGTAGGCAGTGGACCATAACTGTAAAATGAAGTCAGAAAGACATTTGGAAATCTCAGGATCTAAAATCAATGAGAGAGCTAAACTTGTTCCACACATGTACTGTAGGTCGTTCCAGCACAACAGCAATAACCAGGACCTCTTTTTCTTTGCCCTATAAAACCATAAATCAGTCTACACTAACCTGTCAAATTATGCAATTTTTATATATATCCTCTTTTCTCAGATTATTATTATTTTTATTTTTTTTTACTGTTTACAAAATTATACCTTTAAAGCCAAATTATGCACACAAGTAATGAATGATTTGTGATAGATGTTTAATGGTTAAGAGTTGATTACTTGTCTGTCATATAGATTTATGATGTAGTATACTAAAGCAAGATCACATGGTAAATGGTCTGCACTTATATAGCGCTTTTATCCAAAGCACTTTACACTGTGTCTCATTCACCCATTCACACACACGCACTCACACACCAATGGTAGTAGAGCTGCCATGCAAGGTGCTAACTTGCCATTGGGAGCAACTTGGGGTTCAGTGTCTTGCCCAAGGACACTTCGGCATGTGGAGTCATGTGGGCCGGGAATTGAACCGCCAACCGTACGATTAGTGGACAATCCGCTCTACCACCTGAGCCATATGCCAGCGTGATATCCCTCTATGCTGGAAATGCTTACGAATGCATAAAAGTACACATGCAGTTATTATGCAATAAGGCATGCTATAGTAAACACTGTATATGATATTTAGAATAGTTCAATTCAATGTCAAAGTGTTTTCTGGAATAGCAGAATAACATTCCCAGAATAACACTTTCACCAGCAACACATATTTATGTCAAGTATTGCTGTCATGACACATCAAATATAATGTTCGCACAGCACAGAAAGAGTAATTTGGCTAGTATATAGTGACAGACAAACCACAGAAGAGTCAGATCTGCAGGAAGAGCGGTGTGGCACTTATTTTGATGCTTCTGACATTTGCTCTCACTGAATTGCACATCAGAGAAACATTTAAAAAGCAACTTTAACAGCCAAAGTGCAGAGAGGGCAAATAATAAAAAAAAAAATACTACTGACATGATGAATGATATGGTAAAGGGAGAAACACAGTCCATTTGAAATGTCAATCAAAACTAGGTAGGGAAACAAATTCTACAGGATGTTGCATTGACATGCATGAAACAAGTCAGAGATCAGTGAGGTAAATACTTGTTAGATTCACTGTGGTGAAAGTCCAACTGTGTGCACTGATACATGACAGGATCTGCAGCACAATGCACACTAGGCAAGTTGAGCATTGAATGTACTCAAAAATTATTAAACACATTAATGATATGTGTCAAATGAGTAAAATAAAAGAAACTATTCACACACTATAGTTTAGTAAAAGATTAAACCCAAACTAAACAAGTCCTACATGCAAGCAATATAAATTTAAAGCAAGTGATCCCAGTAGACACCGGATCAGATATCATTGAACTCAAGCAGGACGTGAGCTATTCTGTCAGCTCAGCCTTTTCCTTTTTGTACACCGAACTGCTTTCAATCAAGTCACAGAGGTAAAGACATAAAGCATAAAGACATCTCAACTTCCTCTACAAGTCTCACTTACACTGTCACTGTGTTCCGCATGAAGTCCAACTCACCCATCTCTCTTTCACTTCATCTCCATTCTGCAGATAAATTTGCCTTTCTGTGACAAATGCTTCATGGTTTGTTGGTGATTTTAATGAGTCTCTTTCCCCTCTCAGGCTCTTACTGTAAGTGAACAGAGACAGCGTTTCCAGCAACTCACCTGTGGACACGTGTCTTACTTGTTCTGTGATCAGGTATCAGACGTATAAAATAAGAAATATATATTCCCTCATTGCAAAATTGCAGGCAGACAGTTTCACTGTTAGGCTGACTGAAAATGCTGAAAATACACATATACTTGAGAAAGAATTTCAGTGACTGTTAAGAAGTTACACAATGATGAAAGTGGGCAGAACAGCTGACCGCTAATTCTGGACATATTCAGATCTGAGACAATAAAATTACAGCAAAATATAAGGGGTGTGAAGAAGGAAGTCTGTGATTTAAAAAAAAAGAAAAATGATCAAAGTTATTATAATTATTGAGTTTTAATAGTTAGCCTGTTTGTTCACTTGAATGAAATGGGTTTAATTAAACAATATCACCCTGTACTTGAGGTGTTCTGCTGGTGATAACTCAAGAACAAATAATTCTATGCCTTTAATAAATAGCCAAAAATATTATTATATTATTGTACACATACACTCCTGGGCAAAAAAAAAAAAAAAAAAAAAAAAAATGAGCCAAGACCAAAATGGCACAATATTAAGCTTTTAATAATCTTAACAACAAATCATTGGTAAGGAAATTAGCAAAAATTAAACAAAATAGATAAAGTAACTTGGTGATGTTTAAGCCTTGTGGGCTTAAGCCTTGTGGGTAAACTTACAAACAGCTTTTTCATTTTTATTTATTTATTTATTATTTTTTACATTTTATTTTATTTTGACTTTATTTTAATTTTGTACACCCAGACATGTGTTAGTTTGAATTTTACATCAAACATTTTAATCATGATCATGATTTTACCTTTGTGTACAAGAAGACTTTATAAGTGAGTTTCCCTGTTTCTAGCTTTTCCCCACACAGTTCACAAGTAAATGAGCAAATAGTAACACAGGAAGTCTCATTAGTGCATTTGTTGAATTCATGCTACTTTTCTGACCAACGATTTGGTGTTAAGACCATTAAAACTTAATATTTTGCCATTTTGGGCTTAGCCCATTTTTTTTTGCGCAGGAGTGTATAAATAATTAGTATAATATGTGAATACTGGGGTTATATTTGGAGGGTTGAACACTTTTGGGATGAACTGGAATGCTGACTGAGCCCCAGGTCTCCTCACCCAACATCAGATCCTGACCTCACTAATGCTCTTTTGGCTGAATGAACAAAAATCCCCATAGCCACACTCAAGAGTTGAGGTTATTATAATGCAAAAGGGGGACTAAATCTGGAATGGGATGTTGAAAAAGCACATATGGGTGTGATGGTCAGGTGTCCACATAATTTTGGCCATATAGTGTATATCAGCCCAGTAACAAAGAGGGAAAAAAATGTTCACATACAACTTATTTGCTGAAAATACACTGTAGGTGAACATTTTGTTCTAAGAGACTGGATGGTAAAATATACTGAGCTTGATCATTCAGAATGCCTCCATCAGAATAAGAGAGATAATGCTAAAATGACTCAAGACAAAGTTAAAATAAGTCACAAGAATGTTATCTGAGCAAAAGTTGAAAAGCATCTGATATTAATGATTTTAAATGTCACAAGTTATTAGTTATATAAAAAATAAAGAAAAATCATATATATATATATATTTTAATAGAAATAGCACATTTTAACTATTTTCCAAAGCACCACCACCAGAACCAAAAATAAATAAATAAAACCACCATCTTCTTTGTTCCAAACAATAATGTGTTGTTAGTATTAAAACTATTACCATCAATCACAATATGCTGTTCAATACACTGTGAAAGCAAAAACCATTTTCAAGATTAATTACTTAATTTCTTTTTATTTGTATCATGATGGATGTCAGTAGTTTTTTGTGTGTTTGAACACAAAATATGTGTTAATGTCTGTTTGAACTTTTTTGTATGCTGATGGTAACCAACTAAATGTAGAAACTGAACTGTTATAGCACACTTAAGTAACTCCACTATAATCTTCAGTGGTAATGTTACTACATTAACGCTAACCCAACAGTATTTCTGAGAGGATTGACTGATTTAACCCTTTCTCACACCACTACTGTGGAGTGTGTCATCACAAAGAAATTCAATACTGAACATGGGCACCCCCAAAACAGGTAGAAATTCCATTTTTTCTTCTGAGCTCAGAGGCGTGACTCGGGAGTTCGATCCTACAGGACCCAACAACAACAACAAAAAAAACCCCAACACAGCAATGGTATTTAGTAACAAAATGAATAATAATACAATAAAATAATAAAAATAATAGTCATAACCATTTTAACAACTGCACAAAGTCATCATTGTTGTTTTCCCTGACAAGGTTAAACGTGGCAGCTAGTTCTGCATCATTTGCAAATGAATCGGCTCTTTGAGTCAGATCATGTAGTTGAGTATTGGGAGTCTACGCCCAAATTGTGTATTTTGGCTATTAACAGGAAAAAAAATATACAGTACTGTGCAAAAGTCTGTTAGAGATTTTTATTTTATGACTTCTAAATTATCGAGTCAGTACAAAAACGTTTTAGATTTTCAAACATTATTTTTCCAGTACAAAAGTAAAAACAGAAACGTTACAGAAACATGTTTATATGTAGCTAGGTCTGCAAGATGCTCAGTAAAAGTTACCAGCTAATATCCTTCTAAAACTGCACAAATTGTACCCGAGACTACTCTTTTATTTATTTATTTATTTATTTATTTATTTATTTATTTATTTTAAAGCAAATGGTCGTCACACCAAATATTGACTTTGTTTAATTTATTACAGTTTATAGTGCTCGTTATAGTACTTTTTAAATGTAGAAACATTTCATTTGATTATTTTTGAAGGCATCCTCCTTTCTCTACAGAAGTTCTTTGCGTGTGCCTTTTGAAAGACTTTGCACAGTACTGTATCAATTTAAAAGTATTTTTTCTTTTTACCCAATCATTTTGTTTACTATGAGTAAACCTTTGCTTCCTGTTAGTTGTAACATTGTAACGCATACATTAAAAAACTACAGTTCTGAACTGGTCTGCCCTAATGCAATAATAAATATTACTAGGATGATTAATTCTTCCTAGGGTTCATCTTATTGGGGACAGATGTCTACAAATCCAGGATCTTTCTCATCTGCAGTCAGCAGCAGCCTACCCAAAAGCATTCAGGATGCACTGCTGGAATCACCCAGTCTGCAAATGCCACGGTCACAGGTCTGTCTTAGTAAACCTAGTAACCTAGTAAAAAAAAAACTGATATGATTATATGCTCAGTTCCTGTGTTTGAGATGCTCTGTGTCTGCTAAGGGGTTATTGCTGCCAGGCAGCTGCATGCATGAGTATGCACATGCTTCATGCCTCTGTAGCTTGAAGAGGCCATGAACCTCAACACAAGGCACCATCTAAGGACAAGGTGCCCTGGAGGCACAGTGCCTGAATTTAACTTTGTCAGATTTATTTAATGTATTTTAATATGTGACAGCTCATATATCACATCAAATGCTTTCATGTAATGATTATCAGATAAAGGGGCCAAACATTTCTTTGCATTTTTATGCCGTCTTTTAGAGTAAAACTAGGACAGCAGGTGATGTCCTCTCATGATTGAAAGTAACTTATATTTCTGTCTAATTTGAAAGTGGAAAGATATATTTCTAATTTGAAAGTAAAAGATAAAAACAGAAAAAAAAATACAAGCTGTTTTAAAGACTTTTTATGTTTTGATCTTATAAAGTTAAGCGAGCTGATGTGCTTGCTGATGATTAAGATTAAGAATTACAGCCTCACAATTTATTACATTAGTGATATGTTGTGGTTGACACTTTCGCTTTGCTGTGGCATGTCTAGTGTCTGAAATCCAGCAGCACTCAGGGCTCTGTCACCAGCTCTCAGAGAGACAGCGTCCTCTACAGGCTGAAGAGTGGGGCTGCAGAGCACTTCAGAAGACACAGTGTGGATGGGAGTTGTATGGACCTGGAGTCCGACTCAAGCAAGGACCAGCGCTTTCACCCTTATGGGAGGCAGTACAGTGATGGAGAAGTCATTGGATCTTCGCTGTATTGCTGCCTCAGGGAGAGTAAACTATCAGAATCCCTTACTCCAGCTAACACTGACATCACAGACCTACAAGAGCAGAATTGCTGGACTTCACTCAGCACCACTTTACAGTCCTCTATGTTTATGGTAAGAGGTTAAATAGAGTGAGTTTTTGTTGATCTTTCAAGATTAATATGATTGAACATCTTGAGTGTGATCCATATTCAGTTTGGTAAGTGAATGGTGGCAAAATAGTTTACATTCATTGATTTAAAATTAATATAAAATTAAAATGAAACATTTTATTATTCCTAGGAGATGGCTTTTGGGTCAGTCATGTCAAGACAATTTACAAAATCAGTATTATTCAGTTCAATGTACTATACATGGCATTTTAGTCAAAAATGAGTTACATAAACTGGAGAATATTTTATTCTCCTGTGGTGTTATTTTTAGTGTAACTCACAAATGAACATGGTTTTGTAAGGTTTTACCTGCATGCCAGTCATCTACATATATGATGACAGAAGAGAGCAGATTTGAAGCATCGGCTGATTTTCAAAAGAAAAATGTATTGAGTTATACAATTTAGTGAGCTATTAGTATCTCTTAGTGAGCTACTGATAATGATTGCAACAAAATCAAAACAGATTCAAAATATTCACAGATCAAAAATCCACTTTCTAATTATATCTAAATGTAGATTACAGTACTGTTATGCCTGCTGAAATGTCAAAAACGCTGACGTCCCAGATCTCAAAGTGAGTCTTTAAGCTTGTCACCTTAATAACCTTATAATACTAATCTCATGAACCACTAGCTTGTAGCCAGCATCCAGAAATGGTCAAATGTTTTTAATCCTTCATGGGAGAAAGACTGTTTCATTTTTGTTTACTTCAGAATAGCAAAGTAGGATATTGAATTAATATTTAGCATTTTAGAAATAACCTACTGTCATTCTGATTTGGGTCACCACAGCATACTTTGTAATAGTATCCCAAAAGAAATCCACCAATGGTGACGAACCTGAAAGCAGGCAAGGGGCAGGTTAAAAAAAAAAAAAAAAAAAGTAATGTAGCAGTCTTTAAGGAGGAAGGTGTAGATAGAGAATGAGCCTGTCAGATCATTGAGAAGTCAAATCTTGCCAGTGCAGTTGCATTGCCAGCGGCTAGACTTATTTGAGTACAAGAATGTTAGACAGGCAGATGTGATTGCAGATAACTCCACTCTAGAGCAATATTAACATTAATGAATTACTTTGTATATACGTGCCAAATAATCTTACGGGCTGTTTTCGGGGCAGGGAGCTGAAGAGAGCACGGATCAAATGCAAAACAGGCCTGAGGATCCACCTAATTATTCCTCGTCTACCCACAGTGCATACAGCACCCTCAGTCCCCTGCACCAACAGGTAAGCTGTGTGTGTCTCCATATGCATACTTTGTATAAGTATACGCAGTTATGTGCAGTGATATGTTGTGATATTTTTTCATGCACTGTGGAGAACAATGAAGACATTTATCCAGTTCCTACTTCTGTTTTCCCAGTGCATTCTTATTTACCCTGAAAAGCCAATATCAGTCCCACAGCTGACCTCTTAACATGTATCAACAAGAAATGCCTCATTTGATAACAGAGGGATCGTTTGGAAGTGTTTCATACTTGCAATCAAAACATTGGCAGAATTTTCTCTTACATATTCTTAATGACAGAATAGAAAAAAAAACAGTACAAGACAGCTCAACATGTGTACAGTGTCTTAGGAAATTAATGTGCGGTTTTGTAGAAACTCTGGGCAAACAGTTTTGTGATTCAGCCATGATTCAAAATTATTTGCAGAAATGACAATGGATTACAAGCTTGGAATGCATCTTTTATTATACTTGTTCAGCACACAATTGATAAAACTGTTACTGTGTGGAATTTACTGCATGGCATTCACTTTAATGCATTTTCTCCAGTTTCCAGGCGAATATTCATCGGGAGGACTAGACGTCAGCCCACGCTATTCTTACCAAAGCCTCTCTCCACAAACCAGTCGAGATGGTTCAGTCCAGCCGCAATACCCCAAACCCATCTACTCCTATAGGTAAGTACACAAGCCTCCTTCATCCTGTGCTAAAGTAACACACCTGCCCTCAACAAATCACTCCCTGAGGCATGCAGGTGTGCGGAACTATGTACTCAGTTTATGACATCTGAGCTTAATATTTTCCTATAGTGCAGACATTTGAAGATACAATATCAGCGATTTAGCTCAATTTATTTTCTGAGACACCCCAGTCTGCAGCATATAAATGGAGCTTTGTTTTTTGTCAAGCCTAGAATTCCTGTAATGAATTTTTTACATTCATTTACAAATGAATTATTTGTAATTATTTGTACATACATGCACAAATAAATCAGGTTTTTGGATTATAATAAAGTATTACCACTACAACGTTATAATATTGTGGAGTCATGGAGGCATACATTACAGTATTGGGAATCAGTACAGGACAGTATTGGCATTTCAGCACAGAGGAATGCTTGTCAACATTTTCATTGCTATTCCACTTCCACTTCCATGAGATTTTAAAACAGGAAGACGAAAATAGCGGAAAAAGCTCAAAATTAACCAGTTTTCTCCTACCATTCCAATGAATAGATGCTAAGATTGTCTTTTATGATGTGCGATACGAACACCTCTGTTAAAATCTCAGAAAATGTAGTTTAGTGTTTCTTTAACAAACCGGAAACTTCATCTTAATACACCCTAATGTTAACAAAATACAAAGTAAGGTTACACAGGTACTAATTGACGCTTGTTTATTCGATCCATGACTAAAATTAAGTTCACAATTGGACTAAATGTTGATTACTTACTGAACTTTGGTATCTAGGTGTAAATATTGAGACTTGCTTCAGCCTCAGTTCTCAATTTTTTCAAACTAACTTGTTAATTAAGGTGTTGATTTATTGTAGACTTAATTTTCGAATTTTTAGTTGAATCTTTAGTTTAATTGGTTTATTATTATTTATTAATACACGTTAGTTACTTTGTTAATGTTACTTATGGTGTTATTAATGCTGATTCATGATTTATTCGTGTTAAATAATGTGCTAATGTCAGTTAAGGGAATGTTAATGTCAAATGTTACTATTAGCTCTATTATAAAGTCTCACTGAATGTGAACGCGTGGAGTTCAGGACTTGTGTGGTTTATATAACAGTCTGAGTACTGCATGCCGAGCATGTTCAGCCTGGCAGTAATGGAGTCATTAGACTGTATTAGAGTCCTGGTGTATGTTTTTGTGGCTCATAAAATCTCAATTCCCCATGTTATCTAAACACAGAAAGTTTAAATATAATAATAGATCAATTAGTAATCTAAATGTTTCAAATCTTTTCCTCATATTTTTTTTTTCAGCATTCTTATTTTCATGGCGCTGAGGAATAGCAGGACTGGCAGCCTGCCTGTGAGTGAGATCTACAGTTTCATGACAGAGCACTTCCCCTACTTCAAGGTACTCTCACTGGCCTTACCTCTTAACTCCTGCAATGCTGCTCTGTCCCATGATCATGCGACAGAAGGATCTCCTACTTATATTTATTTCTTAGCATTTTGGTAGGGAACTGACACACATTTGTACTGATCTTCATGGAAAAAACTATGTTTCTTTATGAAAATGATGATTAGGTATGTACATGGGATGCCTTTCCACTGCTCCTGGGGACATCATCCTGGCAGAGTCCCAGTCATGATCAATGATAGAATCTCAAACACAAATGGAGCTCTGTGGTGGAGCTGCCTTGGGCTATGACCCGTTATGGCTTGATTTCTATGCCTTCTCCTGCTGACTTGGTTTGGCCTTAGACAGGCTTAACTAAGGAAGAGATTAACATGGCACTGTGTTGGTTGCAAGGCAGGTAAACACAAGTTCAGTTAGCAGCTCCAATCATTTTACACTACTGTACTATACAATGTGTGGCTTTGTAGAAATGATAGAACATGTTTATATTTATTTTTACATTGGTATGTGAATGACATAATAATATTACTCTTCTGTGTGTAAGGCACATTTTTTTCTGTGATGTCAATACTTTAACTTGGTAAATGGTCTGCACTTATATAGCGCTTTTTTTAACCTTAGCGGTTCCAAAGCGCTTTACACTGTGTCTCATTCACACATTCGCACACACACTCACACACCAATGGTAGCAGAGCTGCCATGCAAGGCGCTAACTTGCCATCGGGAGCAACTTGGGGTTCAGTGTCTTGCCCAAGGACACTTTGGCATGTGGAGTCACGTGGGCTGGGAATCGAACCTCCAACCCTACGATTAGTGGACAACCCGCTGTACCACCTGAGCCACAGCCACCCCAAACTTCATTAAGTAGTCTTATTTATGGTACAGTATTTCATATACATATATATTATATATATATATATAAATAATATATGTTCTTTGCATATTTACTTATAAACTGAATGATTGGCATGGGTAATGATGGCGCCATTCAGTATTTTTCTTAAGAGCTGCCAAGCATCAGTCATGAGTAGTCTCCAGGCATAAGTTAAATTGATGCAAAGGTTAAATTCCTTATGTATTATCTCAGGATTGGTTTTGGTTGTCAAATTAAATGAGCTCTCTTGCAGTATGAATCACAATAAAGAAAAGGGAAACTTGTTTGTGGAAACCTGATGAAAATGACAAACAATTACTTCTGCACCACTATGTCAAACCTCAAGTAACCTTGACTTCTCTTATCTGCTCCAGATCTGCCATTTAGTCATCTTTAGACATTTTTAGACATCTTTCCAAAGTTTGCAAACAGACACCACTTTTCAAAGACCTGAGCCCTTTAAAGACTTTGTACCTTTACATGACAGCATGTCCTGCATGTAGAGAGGCAATATTCTTCCCAGTCTCAGATTTCATTTCTGCTCGATCAGACAGCACCCGATGGCTGGAAGAACTCAATCCGTCACAACCTCTCCTTGAACAAGTGCTTCGAGAAAGTTGAGAACAAGAAGGGGAACTCGTCACGGAAGGGCTGCCTGTGGGCTCTCAACCCAGCCAAAGTGGAGAAGATGCAAGAAGAATTGCAGAAGTGGAGGAGGAAGGATCCTGTGACAGTGCGAAGGAGCATGGCCAGACCAGGTGAGCACAGCTTGGCTGATGGAAGGTACACAGCGAGGCTTATTATTAATAATATCGTTACTTTTTTTTCATTTCATTTGAAAGAGAATGTGTTTGAATTGTAGAACATTTTCAGGCACATACTTTCACCAGCCACTTTATAGGGAACACCTCCACAGTGGGCACTGGCTTACCGTAATTGGACAGTTGAAGACTGGATGTCTAGTTTTGGTGAATATGTACTCAATGTTGCCTCAGATTCCTGTTCTTAGCTTACAGGAGTGGAACCCAGTGTGGTCTTCTGCTGTTGTAGCCAATCCACCTCAAGATTCAACATGTTGTGCATTCTGAGATGCTCTTCTGCTCACCACAGTTGTATAGAGTGTTTATTTGAGTTACCGTAGCATTCCCGTCAGCTTGAACCAGTCCGGACATTCTCCTCTGACCTCCCTCTTCAACAAGGTGTTTCTGCCTGCAGAATTGCTCCTCCGTGGACTGTTGTGTGTTTAAATCCCAGGAGATCAGCAATTTTGAAATACTCAAACTAGCCATTATACAAGCTATGGTCAAAGTCACTGATATCACATTTCCCCCATTCTGATATTTGATGTGAACATTAACTGAAGCTCTTGCATGCTTTTATACATTGCACTGCTGTCACATCATTAGCTTATTAAATAATTTGAATAATTACATGAATAATTACAAGTGTTCCTATTAACACATGCTGAGTGTATATCCTATGGGTTGTATTTAATTTTTGTCATATAAGCCATGGAAGTTGTGAGCTGTGTTACTGTCATTCATACAATTCTTCAGGTCCTTAATTATGTGCACTTTCACACAAGTGGTGTTTATTTTATTGTAATTAGTGAGGAATAAAGTTAAATATCTTTTGTGCATATTCCAAACAATAGTGTCTCATTCTTGCAGAGTTACTGGATCATCTTCTGGGTGATAGACCAGAGAAGCCCAGGTCCCTGTCTGCCCACCTCAGCAACCACACACACTCTCAGTTTCCCAGAGTCAGCCTGCCTCCCCCATACACACCCACTACTCACCAAAGAAGACCATACTACAGTTATTACACTTTACCATCACAAACTGTCTCCCAGCAGCTCCCATACCTGCCCTCTAGTCCCCCAAGCTTCTCATTCTACCCCTCCATTCCCCAGCAGCCCAGCACACAGTTGCCACCTAGGACTGGCAGCCTGGACTCACCCTTACCTGCACAAACACCGCCAAGCTACAGTGCTGCTCTACAGGCCAGCCACAGTGCTTTGGGAAGCATGCAGGAGCTCCTCATGGAGGGGGACCTGAGTAACGACGTAGACATGCTCAATCCAAGCCTAACGGACCTGCAACTCCATGGTAGGAAGTCAGCCATACAAACAGAAAAAACTTACTACACAAGCCGTCTTTGGGGTTGGTGATCAAATATTTTCATTTGAATGTTTCTATAAGGGTATGGCAGTATATTACAATATGAAAATCATTGATAGTGGTATTACTAATGATATCAGAAAAAGGTTATTAAGGCAGCATAATGGTGCAATTCCAGGGTCTGGGGTGAAATCTGTCTATGCAGAGGTTTACATTCTCCTTGTGTCTGTATGTTTTACTCTCATTTCCTCCCACCTGAATCTACCTTGACCAAGATAAAGTGATTACTGAAAACGAATAGATAAATAAAATATCCTTATTTCCAAATGCAGTGAGCCACAAAGATATGGTATGATATTTGGTAATACCTTATTTGGATAGCCCACTTTATAACAAGTCACAAACCATCTCAAGAACATGTCATAAAATGTATCAGAAGAGTCCACATGAACTGAACTTTTATTAGGGATTAGGGATGAGTCTATAAAGTGTGTATAGATTATCTGTTAAATGTCAACCATCTAGCGGGGCACGGTGGCTTAGTGGTTCGCACACTTGCCTTGTACCTTTGGGGATAGGGGGTTTGAATCCCACCTCTGCCCTCTGTGCATGGAGCTTGCATGCTTTGGGGGTTTCCTCTGCATACTCCGGTTTCCTCCACTATTCCAAAGACATGTGCTGTAGACTGATTAACATTTCAAAATTGTCTGAAATGTGTGATTTACCCATTTTTATGGGTGTGTAAATGTGAGATTGTGCCCTGCAATGAGTTGGCATCCCATCCAGGGTGTCCCCTGCCTTGTGCCTTGCGTTCCCTGGGATAGGCTCCAGGCTCCCAGGTCCCCTGCGACCTTGTGTGGGATAAGTGGTATGGATGGATGTATGGATGTCCATGAGTTGTTTAACAGTATTTGATAGGCTGGTCGATGATAGTCACCAGGCAGATAAAATCTAGAACTTTGAAATGTTCTGGGGGTTCAGGTTAAGATTCAATGTAGAACCCTACAAATGAGTCGGAAAGGCTTCAATGGATGCAATGAACCCCTAACCATATGAAGAATAGTATTAGAGCGCTTTTAGGCAATATGGGAGAAACACCTAGAAGATGGGCTATTATAAATTTTGAGAAAAAAAATTCCAAATGAAAAATTACAGAACAATTGTATTTCTGTATTCCTATGATTAACTGTTGAAGAAGTTAATGATCTTATCTTTAGCTCTTTTAAGTTTGTTAATATACAGTCTAACACATCATATCACTCTCTGCAGGTTATCTCTGGGAGGAGCTCAGGAATGACAGTTTGGCTTCAGACCCACTGACGCTTATGGACATGTCCACCATGTCTGACCAGCTCAGCCCTGATCATGTCGGGGATTATGGGAAGGGCTGTGTCTCAGGTAGTGGAGAGGTAAACACAGCTGGATCAGAAACAGCACTGCAGGCGAGTGTTTCTGATCTCTACGTCACTGGACTCTGTTCAAGCAACTTCACCAGTGCAGACAACATGTCAGGTCTCCATCCCACCATGACAAACACTCCAATTGCCCTGCTTTGAAGCGCTGTTTTCATTACAAAAGCCTGTTCTACACTAAACTTCATAATCAGTCAGTATCAGTGAAATTGTATGCTGAAACACTGTTGGACTGAAAATCTTGACTATAGTTTTATGATTTTTTAAATTTTTTATGTTTAGGGTATAACCATTTAGAATACCAGTTAAGTATGGCAATGCATTATCTAAATGCTGTGTGGAAAAGCTTTTTCAGGGTGTCACTCATTATCATTAGGTGTAGTTGACACAAGCAAAAGATAATCTTAGCACTGTAGATCAAGATGCATTACTGCAAAAAAACATTTTGCACCATCCTAGTTGGCTGTGATGGCTTTTATTACTTGTCCGACAGCTGAAATTTCTGCCTTACCTTTAAACCAATCTACATAGTTTAACCCTCAAATAAGCCATTCATCTAAACTTCTATTTACATCTCAATTTTCAGTCACTACAATTTTCAGTTCTTTGGTAGATTGACAACAAGATATCAGTGCTGATATTAAATCCAGGTAACATTTTATCTCTTGGATTTGGAGTTTATTCCAGTACCAGTTTATAGCACTGGGTGGCAGTAAAGAGCTCCTCTAATATGCCAACGCTGCCAAATCATTTGCAGGGGTAGAGATGCTCCAACAGTGTGCATGTCAGCAACAGCAGACTGATCTTTGGGTTCTCGTATATTTTACGAGAATAGATGCCTTTGGGATAATTCATACGGAAATGATTCAGTGGTTTTAATAGGACATTATTGTCTATTGTGCCAGAGCTGTTAACCAGAGCACTAGGCATATTTATTTTATACTAAATGTAAATTGAAAGACAGTCTGTGTACTCTTCCTTGATCTCCTTGGTAAATCATCATTTCTCAGTGGTGTGGAGCATTTAATAAAGAAACCATATTTATTTCAAGAATATAGAGTCAACAATGATAACATTAATAAACACAATCACTATCATGTATAAACTATCTAACACAGAATATAGATCTCTCTCTGATTTTTTTTTTTTTTTTTACATGGCTATTAAAATATACTTCAAAAGAGCATAAATAATCACATTTGCAATCAACAATCAACCAAATTTAATAATAATAATAAAAAAAACATGTCTAAGGGCAGTGGGCTAAACCCCTTCACCTCCATCAGTAATTGCACATAGAGCTCATGCTCACATAACTCTCAGGCGCGCGCGCACACACACACACTTTCTCTCTTTTGGTTAAAGGTAATGACCACATAATGTTCAAAACTACACAGTAGGAAAAGTCTGAACATTAAATATTATTTGGAATGTTATGTGTGTCATCTCAAAACGATATACTAGGGATGTATCGATACCAATTATTGTTCCTATAGCGACCTCATTTACTCGTGTTCATATTTGTAAAAATGCTCCAATATCAACATCTAATACCAAGTGAGACTTTGTGACTTGTGCATTTGCTAGCTAGGTGAGAAAACAAATGTCTACAGCTAACACTAGCTGAGTGAAAACAACAGGTCCTATCCAGTATATTGTTCTTGAAGATCAGCAACTATCAGTTTCAACGAGGGATTCAGATGCAACGAAGACAAGGAAACATACTTTATTTACAGCTGTAGTCTACAGAATCGCTTTTTCTTTTAAAGTGAAACAAACCCTGCTCTTTTTAAACGGGGGCAACATTCAGAGCTATACGGCACATTCTGTGGCATCTCTGTTTGCTTAATACCAGGTAGGTTACTCTTTTCTCGGTATCATTATGATGAATATAAAAAAAAGCATATACTCAAACTCTGGAAAAAAAAGAATTGTATCAGTGCACCCCTACTACAACCCCAATTCCATAAAAGTTGGGAGGCTGTGTAAAATGTAAATAAAAGCAGAATGCAATGATTTGCAAATCTCATAAACCCATATGTTATTCACAATAGAACACTGAAAACATATCCAATGTTTAAACTGAGTAAATGTACTATTTTAAGAAAAAAAATAAGGTCATTTTGAGCCTGATGGCCGCAACACGTCTCGATAAAATTGGGACGGGGCAACAAAAGGCTGGAAAAGTAAGTGTTACTAAAAACAAACAGCTGGAGGTTAATTGGAAACAGGTCAGTAACATGATTGGGTATAAAAAGAGTATCTTAGAGAGGCAGTGTCTTTCAGAAGTAAAGATGGGCAGAAGTTCACCAATCTGCGAAAAACTGCAATTTCTACAACTAATTAACTTCATTAGTTGCAAAATGTTCCTCCAGCTGTTTCTTTTTAACATTTACTTCTCCAGCCTTTTGTTGCCCCGTCCCAACTTTTTTGAGACGTGTCAAATTAAAAAAAAATCACCTTATTGTTTCCTCAGTTTAAACATCTGATATGTTTTCTATGTTCTATTGTGAATAACATATGGGTTTATGAGATTTGCAAATCACTGCATTCTGTTTCTATTTTACACAGTGTCCTAACTTATTTGGAATTGGGGGTTGTACATCCTGAAGTAAAGAGTGGATATTGAGAGAATGAACTCTACATGAAAATTACACAAAACACACAAGAACACAAACAAAAACACACGTCATGCAATCTGTTAATGCACATGAATGTATGCACAACTATACACTCACATACATGCAGACACACTCTGTTATAGGCAATAATCATAACCAAACTATTCTAGAATTAACATACATAAAAGGAGGGCTCAGTAGAATCCACTTTTCAGTGTAGAATTTTCTTCACTCACACACACACACACACACACACACACATACACACATACACACACACACACACACACATACACACACACACACACACATACACACACATACACACACATACACACACATACACACACATACACACACATACACACACACACAAACCCTGAGGTTGGGGTGATTTTTTTTGCCAAACAAACGTTCCAAGACTCGATTGGGAGACTTAATGCTTCAGTCCATGTTTCTGATAAAGCTCCTATGGGCCGCCGCTGTAGGAGTAATCTGCTTTATTGTGCATCACCAGCTTGTTGTCGACAAAATAGAAGCTGTCCGACTGGGTCTCGTATGGGTATTGGATCATCTCGTTCACTACGAAACAAAGTGCGGAAGACATCAGTTACTGAGCAGCTACACATCCACATTCTGATGTCCCATCCCTAATGAACATGCTATTCGAGGAACTACACTGTTAATCTTTCCAATCCTTATCATCCTGTGAAAAAAACCACTTCGATAACCTAATAAGGAATCCGTTTTATTATTGATTTTTAGATTGCTATTCAAAAGATATTTCAATTGATTAAACTAATTATTCCTTCCATGCCCCAAAAAACATGTCCGGAAGTGGATTGGCGACTCTAAATTGCTCCTGGTTATGAATGAGCGTGTGAACGTGTGCATGGTGCGCTGGGTCATTAAGGTTGTATTTCCGGCTCAAGCCCAGTCTTCAGGATAAGCTCCGGATCTACCATAAGCTTGACCGAGATAAAGCGGTTATTGAAGATAAATGAATTTATTATTAATTTATGGGGGGGAAACGGTGGCTGAGTGGTTAACAGGTTTGCCTCGCACCTCCGGGGAGGGCGGAGTTTGCATGTTGTCCCCGTGCTTTGGGGGTTTCCTCTGGGTACTCCGGTTTCCTTCCCCAGTCCAAAGACATGCCCTGTAGGCTGACTGGCATTTCCAAATTGTGCCCAATGTTCCCTGGGATAGTCTCCAGGCTCCCCGAGACCTTGTGTAGAATAAGCGGCATGGAGAATGGATAGATGGATGGAATATTAATTTATTATGTTGGAACGTTGAGTCAGATTTCAGATGTGAGAAATATAATTGTAATTGCAGGCAAATGTGGTTCCACACAACATAGTATAAACTGGGTTAAACAAAAAGCAGAACTTTCACAAAAAAAACAAACAAAAAAAAATTATTGGCACCATCAGTTTCTTCAAATTAGAAATGAGAAAAATACACTGACCCCATTCATGCAAATAAAGCTTCATGAGGAATGTATTTTGACAGTGACAGAAGTGGTCTGTGTGGTAAACGGTCATAAACACAATTCACTTTGCCAGATGGTGGGGTATTCTTACACTATAAAAATGAGCATGCGCAAGCGTTTTACTTGAATCAGCCCTACAGAAGACACTTTTAGCCTGAAGATTCCTGTGAGCATGGCCTCTACTCTGTGCTGGTGCTTAATGAGGATAAAGAAATTGGAGGAGCAGGTGAAAGGGCACTTACTGAGCTCCTCAGAGAGGGGAGGGAATTCATAGATGTGCTCGCAGGTGTTCTTGCTGCTGGGGATACAGAAACCAAACTCAAAGTCGAAGCTCTTCAGTAGCCGTCCTCGGAAGTAATGTCTCTCGATCATGCGGAAGTTGTTAATGGGAATGTCTCCTACTGTGAACTCCACCCTGCAGTGGTAGGGGGAAGACTAGTTACTCTTCAGGAAAGATTTCTATTGGCCATGTGCTGAGACATGGGATTTCAACTCCAATTAGACAATGTATCTCTCATTGATTCACGTGTTTTCCTTATATTAGTGGCCTTTTTTAGCCTCTTGGGTATTTTTTAATGCCTGAAATCTCTTTGGGTTTAATCAGACGAATGAACCACTGAAGCGTGATACAATGGGCAGCACACATACTAAGTTTATAATAGGGTCATCTAGAGCCATTGGGTTCTGATTATAAGTTTCCGTGCCCTGTACTTACGTAGCGCCGACTTGTCGTAGCCGCAGAAAAGCTGGAGTGAACTGGTAGCGCACAAAGCGCCCGGCGTTGGGGTCAAGGTCCTTTCTTCCGTCCTCTGCGCTCTCTGTGTAGCACAAAGGAGGTGATATTACAGCTTGTGATTCTGAAGCTGCGCTTATAAAGCACTGTATCTAAATGGAAATCAGAGCAAGCATTTCATAGTGTCTACATCTTGTGGGTAGAATGAGGAGCTGGATGGAGGTGGGGGTCACAGTGAGAACTCACCCAGAGCAGGAGGCTTAGTGATCTCAAAAAGAACAGTCCCCGTCTCCATGTCGCGAATCTTGAACCTGGTGAACTCTATCTTGTGGACATTATCCTCTGGACTACACAGGTAATCTGTGGAAATAAAAGGAAACTAACATGTAGTATACTGAGCTTCTTTTGGTAGTAAAACGTGGAACGTTATTGAAATATTTCAGGTCATTACTGGAAATTCAAAGATTCTCGTCATGTCGAGGATTACTCATGTAAGTGTTAGTATGCATCATGATGTGACACTGGTCCTTGCGTCACAAAATCTGTTGTGATGATGTCTCATGTGAGAGATAAAAATGGTTTATGTTCATTTATACCATACTCAAACCTGATTGGTCAGAAGGACCAATCCGTTTGCTCAGTAATAAGCTGTGTTTTTATTGGCTGGTGAGGGGATGACTCTTTCTACCTGCTATAACTTAAGTGAGAACAGGAACTAACTTGTTTTTTGGGTGTTCCACACCATTAAACGCAAGGTCTTGAATACATTAACTACATTTTCTCAAAAGTTCTTTGGATGCTCTCTATACATTTAAAAACTGTTTATCAAGGCTTTTTGAATGGTTAACCATTCCAGCTTTCCAAAGGGGTTCTACTTGAAATCTTTTGTGAGAGGGAAACTATCAGTTGTCTGATTCTACATAGAAATACATAGAAAAGGTTCCCCTGGAAGGACAGGTAGTTTAGGGAACATTTTGTTCCAAGATTGTATGTTTCACATTATATGAGCCATGATTCCTCTCAAGAATGGTGTCAAAATGACTGCAATCAGATACTACTCTTAGAAAAAGGGTCCTCCAAGGGTTCCTTAAAAGGTTTTTAGATGACTGTAAGAGTTCTGTTTAGGGCCTCTAACTGAAACACTGTTGTAGGATTCCACATAGAACCTCAAAAAAACCTCCAGCGGATCAACTAAAGAACCCTTAAGGGTATTAGATAAATATTTTTTCAAGGAGTGTATAGTTTAACATGTCGCAGCAAGGAAAAGATGGGTACTTAAGACAGAGTGTGTTTTCCCCTGTGTCCCTTGTTCTCTGCTTCTCTCACCTCCCAAAAACATGCTGGTAGGTGGACTGCATACTCTAAATTACCCCTAGGTGTGAACAGGTTTGTGACTGAGTGTGTGTATGGTGCCCTGCAATGAACTGGGATCCCATCCAGGGTGTATTTCCAGTTCAGATCCAGCGTTCCCAGTAGAGACACTAATACCACAAGATGGTGTCATGTGATCTCTACAATTCATTGAAAATTTTACACTTGAGTCCTGAAGCAAAGTTAGGAAAATGACAGTGAACACGAGAGGTGACTCATTTAGATGTGCCAGACTCCCAGGACACGTGTCCACTCACGTGAGCTCTCCCTTTAAGGCTGGATTATACCCAAGAATATTATATTCTTCACATTATTTCTTTTAAATGACTTGACGGATAAGAAAATTACACTTCTATCAAAATTGTTCGTTATTATAAGCCTAAATGTTCATAGAATTGAATGTGTTTAGAAATATGAAAGTTACACTAAATATGCTTCTTTTAGGATATTGATCATTTCCCAATCTGTGAAATTGTCTGGAATGTAACGGCAATTTTAATTCAAACAAAACAAAAATTTTAAGATGGCCTAACTGGTTTGGGGTCTGTGGCTGGCAAGTTCCAGTAAATATAAAGCAGTACATACTGCAAAAATAAACCTAATTTGTACAAATTTGTCTAACGTGCTGAAGATTTAAACTGTTGTGTTTATAAAATAAATGTGCATGCTGTGTTCATAAGGAGGTTGATTTTCACGATTTCATGAAGGAGTCTCCGGCTGCAAAACAGTTTGAGAACCTACACTATAAAAACTAAACAGTATCAGTCTCAGTAATTATGATCAGTAATGTTTAGTGAGTTGTACCAATCTGTCACATAACTAAAGCACTGAAAGGTTAGAATGAAGTCATAATGTGGCTAGATCTAAGACTTAAGTCTTAACACACTTGTAAATTGACTCATCATCAATATCCAGGACAACTGTTATGGGCATAACATTGTTTCTATGGCAACTGAGGCTTTTCATCAGGCCTCAGAGCAGCTGCCTTACATGATAAGACAGAGTGATTTATTTCCTCTGCAGATGATTTGTGTAGTAATAACTGGCTTGTTCATTTTTCATCTTTCAAATGCTGCTCTTAAGTTTTTGTCTGTATTTTCAGAAGATTCACAAAACTCAAGCTCAGTTCAGGAGCAAACTGGCAGGGAAACCCCCCAGCAAACACTACGATATAAAAGACATAGAAGATATCCACTGGTGCTCTATTTTCCATTAGTGAATGCAGATCTGTAGTCTAAAGGTTTTGAAATGGATCTTTCTAGTTAGTAAATTACATGGCACCACTTAAGCTGAGTCAAGAGGATGAGTCAATATAAACTGAGCCTAAAGCAGGTCTAAAACAAAAAGAAAACATGCATTTGAGTATATATACACACTGCCTGGTCACTTTACTAGGTACACCTGCTAAATCTTGCATTCATACAAATCAGCCAATCATCCATACAGTATACATATACATACATACATGTGTGTGTATATTATATATAGTGACCAGATTCTTTTTTTCCTGTATATTTAAAAGGTCTAAATTATTTGTCTAGCCAGGATTTCAAAAATTCCTAAATTGGTTCAAATTAAAACGGGTAGCCTATACAGTTACGTTTGGAATGTGAATTACTGGATGGATTAGATGTTTAAAATTTATATATATATATATATATATATATATATATATATATATATATATATATATATATATATATATATATATATATATTTTCATGAGAAATATTCCCCATCACATTTACTTCATCACACACAATACAGATCTTCAGATATTATTCGGAGACGTCTCACGCGGACGTCTTGGTTTTTCTAAGCAAACTTTTGTCCTTGCAAAACGATCATCCTGTGCTGTCCCTACATGTCCTGTACAGCCAGAATGAGGTAAGATGCGAGACGTCTTGGTGCTTTTTACTGTCTGGCTGGCCCTCAGATGCTGACAACAGCCACACTTCAATTCCTCTAATACAGTCACCTAGCAACATGCCTTCTGATACCAGTCCAAGTTAAGTGTCTGCTTTTATAGCCACCTGTACGTTCTGGGTAAATAAAGGAAACTATGAGCTGAACATAAGGCACCATCTACATGTACTATATATGCACAGTATTATCAAACCAACCTTTCTGCCAAAAAGAGGGATCATATTACTGCAGTTCAGGCTTTCCTTCATTGGCTTCTCATACATTTTGGGATTCAGTTCAAGGTGTCAATAATTGTTTTATGAGCACAGGAGTCTTGCCCTTTCTTGCCCGAATGTGCACATAATTTGGCTACATGATACGGATACTATGAAGTCACCTCATGAACCCGATACTGCGGGTTCATAAGTACTAACAGCTAATTCCACAGTTGCTCATATTGATCACATTTATTACGCACTACATCTAACGGATTGTATTTTTTTTTTAATGCTACCTTGTACTACTGCTTCATCTGCTTATTATACTCGTCTATATCTATAGATGACTGCTCAGACACTACACATTGCAACTATTTATTTTACTACGTTTTGTACTCTTTTCCCATCCTGTGACTGCACATATTGTGAGGCTCAGGTACTCTGGAATAAGTATTTCAATGTCCCTGACATTTTGTGCACATGATAAATAAACTTGCTGCTCATTTTTGTGACATTAAAATCATGTTTTATATTCTGCATGTTTCTATAATAAATCACTTGCTAATTGAAAATATCAGACACCATATTTTTTCCATGAACCTCACCTAACGATACAATACATCTTCAATCAACAAGATAAGACCATTTCCCTATATCGTCTACCCCTAATCCACACTCTCTGCTCCTAGATATCGGAGCTCTTTTATTCAGCTTTTTTTTTTATATATAAAATTGAGAATTCAAAACTGTCTTCCAATACATGTGCTTCTTCTTCTTCTTTCCAAGATTAATATGTACTTTAATTCATTAGCTTTGGGGGAAATTCTAATTTATTTCTGTGTGTTTCCGATTAAGCACTGGATAAAAGATAGTACATCCTTTCCTTTGCTAACCTGCTATTTCTCTAGCATTTAATATTGACATTTTACCACAATAAATGATTGAAGAGGCAGTTTAATTAACCTCAGGCTCCTCTCCAGCACGCTCTGCCACAACAGACAATAAAACAGAAGCTGTCTGTATTTTCTAAATAGGTGGTTTTAAATGATTGTGATCTAACCATTTGTTCTAAATCACATTTCTCCTGGAGCGGTCTTACTGATTTACAGTGTGAAATAAAAGAATATGCCAATAGTTTCAATAGTAGTGGTTGTGTAAAAACAAACTGCATGTCTCACGCCATCCAAGACTCAATCAGCAACAATCACCAGAGGCAGGATAATGTCAGACAGTCATTCTTTCTTTCTCTTCACACATCCCTTTAAAGATGATGGATGAGAAACACTGATCGGTGCAAATTCTGTGAATTTAAGTATTCAGACCATATTTAAAGTTTGTCAATTGCATCATGAAAAATAAGGCCTGTGTTTATGATGCAAGCATACAAAACTTTCACTGTCTGTTTTATTCATCACAGGCAGCCGTCATACACGGATCGGCCATAGTAGTAAAACCACCTGCCCAATATTGTGTAGGTTCCCTTTGTACCACCAAATCAGCTGCAGTTTAAATTATGAGCACGTTAAAGTGTTTTTTGACCTTGGATGCATGTAAATCTATTGTAGGAGACCTTTACAACAAAATTAGGCACGTTTCAAAACCATAATAGGTGCGCTTTAAGGCTTGAACATATAGAAGAAAAGGGTTCCCTAAGGCTTCTTTGGATGATTAACAGGTCTAGCTTCCTAAAGAGGTTCTACTTGGCACCTTTTCTAAGAAGGAAACGCCCTGTTGAGCGACAAACTGAAGAATTCTTTAGGGCTTCCCAATCCTGTTCTTGGAGTACTCCCAGGTCCTGCACATTTTAGTTTTCCTGATCTTACACACCTGCTTCAACTCAGGAAGATCTGTTTTTTTTTAATTACCTGATTAACTGAATCAGGTGTGTGTGTTAGAGCAGGGTAAACACAGTGGTAAAGTGGTGAACATATGAGCTACAGGTTTGACCTACAGGAAGGAAAGGCTTCATGAACTCATGCTCCACATCACGGTAAAACATTCAATGCCTGCTTCTGTGATGATAAGCAACAGCACACATTTGCATAGTCTGATTCTGAAAGAGACAGAAAAACATCACCACTTGTCTGCTAAAGAAAAGAAGCTTTAAAAAAAGTCATCTTAATCAAAAGGATGTTTTTTTTAAACTGGCATAAGCTTTTATCCAAAAGATCTTCCAACTTTTAAGCAAAGCAATTGAAATGAAGCGAAATCTGATTCAAGAATATAGCTTGGGCTTGAAGGTTTCATCAGTGACTCTCTGGTGTTTGTAGGATTTGAACTCACAACCTTCACTAGTACAGAATCCCAACATTGATTAAAGCTTGCAATGACACACTGTACATTCAGTTTCTCAGCTAAAGATAATTATGCTGAATTAAAGCTTCATTTGGGGGGGGGGGGGGTTGTCCCTTACAGGATGACCTCACCCCTATGGCTGTCCACAGGACAATGGACAATGGTTTGATGAGGATGAAAATAACATACATGGTAGGTTATGGCCTTCACAGTCACCACAACACAATCCAACTGAAAGCTCGACCTATGTCACTTTTTGAGTGACATGTTAGACAGCGCTCTCCATCACCATCATCAAATCTCAACTTTCAGCTTTTATTTCTTTTATATAGCACATTTAAAAACAACTTTGTTGCCCAAAGTGCTTCACAGTTATTTTAGAAGAGTGTATAAAAAGTAAATAGTAAAAGATAAAGAGCAATATAATAAAAAAAATACCAAATAACAATTAACATGCCTACACACAAATTGCCAATAACATTATCGTGCCTACACACACAGAGACAAGTACTTAAGATTCCCTTCCCTCAAAAGCTAGGATGAAAAGATACGTTTTCAAGAGATGTAAAAACCTCTATAGATTGAACCTTTCGAATATAGAGTGGAAGACTGTTCCACAATTTAAGACCAACTACCATAAAAGCTCGGTCACCCTTTGACGACTTCTTAGAACGAGGGACATCCAACAACATTTGATCTGTCGATCTCGACGTCCTAGCCACTTGAGACTTGTAGGATTGATGCACTGAAGTGCTGTGATGGCCCAACACATTATTAAACCACTAAGGTGCTTTTATCCCCCTTTTAATTTGTCCCCCATCTGAAATTATATCATATTAAACCCTATGTGCACGGGGTACACCTTAACAACAGCCCTGCACAACATTTTCCATAGTATATGCATAGAGACCAAGGCCTGGTCCTCTGGTGGCCAGTATGTTACTCTGACTATGGAACCAACAGCACAACACAGAACTCAGGACAAAAGATATGAGATAATTATTCTTATCAAGTTCTGTTCTGCTTTCTGAATGAATTAAATGTAGTTTAATAAATAACTTCTCTGTATCTGTTGTATCTGCTATAGGCCAACAAGCTTCAGGACATTCGGATACTTATTACAGATACAAACATTATCTGCCGAAAGAACTACATCGAAGTGCCAGAAAAAACAACCAAACATTCTCCTCGAGTAAAAGTCATTTCATATAGCAGTTTTGTATAAAGAGGGTGGTCTTTATTTACATGAAGAGTCCATGTTATCTGTATCCTGTACATGATGTATGCAATGCACACTATAAAGATCATCACGATGTGTAAATATGACAGCAGTTAAATACGAGATGGGGCGAGGGGTTTATATCTGCAGCATACGCTTGTATGACAAGTAAGATTGTGTATAAACTGATTTTGTGCTCAGTCTAATCCTGGTCTTGTAAGTGGCTCGTTAGACAACTGCTGAGCCTTGGAATTGGATGCACAACTTCTTTAATTAAACTTGGGCCAAAAGCCAAAGCAAACAGGGTAGAATGTGTTTCCATAATCAGTACATCAATATGAGGAAACACTTACAAATGGGAAATTTAACCTAGAGAATTTAGGGAATTCTACTGATTTAAAAAAAAAAAAAAAAAAAAAAAAAAAAAAAAAGTTTACACCAGTCACTGTTTAGATTCATTGAGTGAAAAATAAATTACTGAATCACAACAGTGTTACAGTATATCCGAAGCCAATTCTGGGAACAATGCAGGAAAACATCCTGGATGGGACGCCACTTCATCACAGGACATGGGTTTTTTTTTGGAGGTGGGAGAAAACCAGGAAAACCTAGAGGAAACTCACACAAACAACACTTTGCACAGACAGTAACCCAAGCTCATGGCTGAACTGTGAGGTGGCAAGGCTAACTGCTGCACCATTGTACCGACCTCTTACAAGGTTTTTACATAATAACGTGTACAATTATGTTGCATCAAAATATTCTGCATGACTTTGTTTACATCAACACGTAAATTATGTTAAAATCAATAAATATCTGAGGCACAAAAAGGGGTTTTGTTCTCCTTTATAAGTTGACAGCAAAATTGGGAATTTACTCATCAATATTAATATAGAAATATCAATATTAAAGAAATATCAATATTAACTTGAAGAAATGTTCATCTTTGTGGTAGGAACAAGGATCACCACATTCCCAACACAAACATAGTGCATTATTTGTTATCCAAACTACCAGTGTTCATTTAGATCCTGCTGGACTTATTTAAAACACTACAGCACCAACAATTTCAGTGAACAGTGAAGCATTTTGTTGTGTATAATTACAAGACAAATCCTGTGGTTTTTTTTTTTTTTAAGGCTTGTCTCATCTGCTCAGTGCTATATACAGCAGGGTTGCTGTGTCATTAGTTTATCTGCAGTTTAACACGAGTTAAAAGTGAAACTAGTCATGTGGTTTCTCAAATGCAATTGCTGTGTGCCTGTGGTTTAATGAGCACCTGCATGTCAAAACTAAACCCAATTGCTGTGTCATTAGAAATCGCTCAGATGTCAGTTTATCTTATCTTAAACCCAGTGTGCACACGCTTTAGGTGATGTTTAAGGGATATTAACTGTAACTTGAGTACTTCTAAGATTTGTAATAACCTGCTTAAAGTCGTATAGAGTCCCCGTATAGAGTCATGTATTCGGACTTACTGTAATTTACTGTATACTAATGAACAACTTCACTGATGCACACTGTGGTGTACAAATTACTGCGGACCTTTTCATCTCTTTTCTTTCTGATGCTTTTATAGCCTAGATGTGTTGTTACTCAGCGATGAAAAATCACACAGAGTAAATTCTGCACCTTGAGGAAAAATTATGCTTTTAGGGTACTTTAATTTTATATATATATATTATATAAAATATTTTATTTTATATATTTTTATTTATTTACCTACTCTGCTTGTTTCACAATTTCTGTGATTGTGAAACAATCACAGAAATTCTAATGGTTTCCACTACAAATACCATTACAAACCATCAGCTAACCATTAAAACCCATTACCATTAAGGGTCTTTAATGGTATCAACTAGACATAACATGCCATCAACACAAGGTAACAAATTACCATTAGAGGCCCACAGTGACCATTACAGTTTCCCTTAAAACCAATACAATTCCCATTATAACCATTAAAACCATTACAAATTCCATGAGGTTTTCTATTGTTTTTGAATGTAGCTGATATTCAAAACTGACATTCTTTTATATGTCATTTGGGGTAAAAAAAAAAAAAAATTCCACAAAACATCCAATGTTCATTTGTAAAATATTGAGTATTTATTAACAGTATGACAGAACTGGTGAACTGTTTAGGTCAGATATGTGACGCCACTTCCGTCCCTCCACTTTAAAGGTTGTTTACATTGATGGCATTTGGCAGACGCCGTTGTTTAACGGCTTGTTTATACAAAGCGATAGCTAAAACCTGACACACTAATCCAAGTGTTTAACTCTTGAAATAAGCGTTTTAAACTGCTGCTGAACTTCACACTCCGACCCCAGCCAGTGCACTGGGGTTGTTTTCAGTTACTCACTGTCGGTGATCCTCTGAAGGCCGAGCACATCCTCCGGCGTTATCACGGGCTTTTTTAGCAGCTCCTCCTCTGTGGTACACGGCAGTCCTCCCTCGGCCCCCTGCTTCACTCTCATTGCCCAATGCGTCTCCGGTTACAGTGTGAGTGTGTGTGAGAGAGAGATGAAGCCGTATGGATCAGAGCACCGCTTTATTTACTTTATCCTCCGTGTACTGAGGTTGCCAGTTTATGTTGTGTTATAGTATTTGACTATAATCCCGGCCGAATGGAAACCTTCAGAACCGATACGTGTTGTAGTTTTGACTCTACCAACCAAACGCCATGTTTACAGTCTAATACAAATACAAACAAATCACTTCCGAGATTAGACGTCCAATCTGGCAACACCGGCTTTGGTAGCACAAATTCTTTGCACGTTCTCCTCATCCACTCACAGGGCTAGAGCGGATTAATCCCGCCCACAAAAATACTCCCTGGCTACAATGATTGGATGTTGATTTTCACACCGCGTTGTGATTGGACGTTATTAGCTTCGGGGTTGTAGAAATGAAATGTGGATCAGGTTAAAATTATGGTTATGAGTTATGACCCCTAATTCAAACAAATTAAGACATTTTAAGACGATTCTTAAAAATTAAACACTTAAAAATCACACAGCATGTAATATTAAACACTAAAATATGTTTCTCCAACATATGTAAAGTACACTCTTACGCCCCTACAGTGGGACGTACCATTTTTTAAAATTGCTTTGCGCACTTGAATGCTCCTCTTTGCATTCACCGTGAAGGGAAACCTGGCAAAACTTTTTGGGAATTAGCTAGCTAGCTTGTAGTTTAAATGGAACTGTGGTATATATTGTGTCTGAGTTATCCTTATATAATCAACATGGGGCAGAAAAGCTGACTAACAATGCAAAAGAAGCTGCAAGAACTTGTTATATGTTTACAAAACTGAAACAAAATCTATGCTGACAAAAATTGCACATCAATCTTGTGCAATTTGCTCTGTTACACAAGAAATCCAAACACAACCAAATACAAATAAGGATACTAATTGTCACACACACTCTCACAAACTCACTAATTTCCAAGTGCAGTGTTTGAAAAAATTAAGCAAATGCAAGCAGTGTGAGCTGTAAATCGTTTACAGGAAGGAAACAGGAAGTGCTCAAGCACATCTCTGCAGCTTTTTGCAGAAATGTAAGCATTTGGATGCAACTGGTCATAGAAAAAAGTATTCATTCATTCATCTTCAGTAAGTGATTCATCCTACTCAGAGTTGCAGTGGATCTGGAGCCTATCCCAGGAACACTAGGTGAAAGGCAGGAATACATCATTAATGAAGTGCCAGTCCATTGCAGTGCACTAAACACACACATTCACACTGATGGGCAATTTAGCAAAGCCAATCCAATGTTTTGGGGAGGGGGAAGAAAAACAGAGAACAAGAGAGAACCCACATGGAAACATGTGGAACATGCAAAGCTCCACACAGACAGTATCTGAGCTCTCGGTGCTCTCTACAGGCTGATCACGTCCACAGGATCAAACCAGGTACCCTGGAGCTGTGAGAGGGCAATGCTATCCATGCTAAATCCATGCTGCGGCTGATGTCAATGTACTCAGTTGTAAAAAAGTGTAACTTTTTTTTTTCCCAACTTTGTAAGATCGACTGTGAAAAAAGCAGACTGCAGTGCTTTTTAAAATCAGCTGCTTTCCACCCAGCTTGTGGTGGCAGCCCATTAGATTATACAAATTGTAAAACGTGTGCTGGTGGTTGAGAAAGCAGCTTTCAACACTAAAGCTCTTTTTTTTCCATCACTGCTAATCCTCTGTCCTGTACCAGTCAGTTTCTGACCACAGTTGCTGACTGGATTGTTTTATTATTATGGACTCTTTCTCAACCCAGCAGTGCCATTAAGTTATTTCAATATCTCAGTAGCTCTGCTGTGCCAGACACACTCATACCAGCATTGCACACTAATATGTCAAAATCACTATCGCTCTCAGTATCTCTGCTGAGCTCAGAATGCTCTATCACCCAAATAATATCTGTTTAGTGGCGGTTTCTCAGTGGTCTACTTTCTTTGATAAAAGGAGTAGAGAAGTGTATAGAAACAGATACGCTACCATCAGTAACTGTTTATCTACTGTATACCTTTGCTTGTATTTTCTCATTTGTAAGTCGCTTTGGATAAAAGCGTCTGCTAAATGAATAAATGTAAATGATTACAAGACCAAAAGGTGTAAGTACAAAGCTAGTGTACCTAATAAAGTGGTCACTATGTGTACGCTGAATTATAAATACATAAATACAATGTGTTGTAGAAAAACAGTCTGAGATCTGAGGTCTGAGATCTTTATTTGTCTTTGTGGGAAATATAATTTCCAGATGCCAACATCCCTGAGAGAGATATGTGTGACAGGACAGCACAGTCCCCTCATCACATGAGATGACGGGGATGTGAATCTTGTCCACAAAAAAGAGAGGAAAATAAAATCCCTATACAATTAAGCCTACTACAAGGAGCCTTTTCCAAAAAGATTAAGCGGCCAGGGGTTTTTCATCCCATTACCTGTTGCATGCTCAGTTCATGATTTATGCTTCAGTATGAGGTTAATGTTTTTTGTTTTTTTTTTTAAATTAATTAATAGCATAAGTTAGATTGCTAGGAAAGTGTCCAATAATTAAAAAAAGCAATTTAATTTAAATAGCGCTAACACATTATAGATAAATACTGTATAGGTGAGTGCAAGAAAAAGGCTTAACAAAAAATTATTTGGCTCTGTGCGCTGTAGCTTCATAACACATAATTTCACTTTGCAAACACTTTGCATTGCTCTAAAGTAGTATGTGTAACTTGAGGGATAATTTTATATACCACAGAACCTCTCCTGAAACCCGTCCACCAGTTCCTGTTGTGTCGCTTATGCAGTCATCTCGAAGCAGCCTCGTCGATGTGTCTGCATGTCTCGCACTCGGCGGATAGATTGGATCTGGGGATGGTTGGCTCCCCACTCATTCCAGTGCTTGTATGGGCCACACTCAAACAGGTACTGGTATCCACGATAGCCAGGGTACTGGTACCCAACCCACCTACAAAACAACCAAACTGTGTATTTGTGAAGGTAATCTCTCTTTACAGTAGTGATGTTGATTTCAAAGACAGTTGACGTACGTTCCTCCGGAGACCTGAATGCTTGCTACTCTGTCATAGAAGCCATAGGACCACAGACTGGGGATGTCCTCATCACAAACCTCCATCTTACGGCCTTCAAAGTTTGCACACTCATACAGGCAGATCTTATGATCCTGGGAATCCTGTATGGAAATAGGAACATATGTGAGTTATTATTATTTATTATTATTGTTGTTTTTGTTATTATTATTATTATTATTATTATTCCTTTTTTTTTTTTTTACAACTATCTATACATACTGATGGCAGACTCTCCAGGAGCCAAAAAGATGCCGTGTTCATAACATGTGTGTTTCTGAAACAGTCATTATAACTTAATAGTTTATCAGAGAGAAATTCAGAGATCGTCTCACTGAATTACTTGGACTTTAGCAGAAAAAAGAGCTTTAAATGGTTTCTCAACGATCATCACTAGCTTCTATAGATCCAAAGATAAGCTAATTAAACTCAATCCAAATCTAAAAACATTATTAATTGCATCACTATATCATTTGCTGAGCTAATCGGTGCTATATATTGCTTAATGTTCTCTAATATCTACAAAGTATTATACATAGACAATCTGTTATACAGCATGTAATGTCTCAGCATAGCCTCATCTTATATATATATATATATATATATATATATATATATATATATATATATATATATATAGCGTTACCTATTTGTTTGTTTATATATATATATAAACAAACAAATAGGTAAGGCTTTATATTACAGCTCCCTTAATTGACATTATTAAACAGATTTTTTTAAACATGAACAAACTATCAATGTCAGCTATAATTCACCATATGTTATTTTAGTTATGTTATAGTTAATTTTGATTCATTTTTTTTAACATCATAAATAGTCATTCTATATAACCATATCTAACCATTCATTAACAGTGTTTCACATTTTTCTTGACTAGATCTGTTATCTTCCTATTTTACCTTCCTAATATTACTTATGGTTTAGATTATTAGGTAAAGAAGCCTTAATGTAAAATCTTACTTAAAAAAATCAACCGAATACAGAATAAAAATAAACTCTGACTTGTTAAAAAAAAACTTCCACCATAGGCTGCAGGTCCAGAGGGTTGACGGTGATAAATAAATGTGAAGATATTTGTATGTCATCACACTACTGACCAGGTGTATATGCATATGAAAATGAGCTGACAGTCTCTTGCTCCTAATTCACCCACCATACGGACTGGCCTGAGGGACATGAAACGATCACAGCGGTAGCTATTGGACCAGGTGTCCCAGCGAGGATACTCTCCCTTCTCCAACATGAACATCTCACCACGCATGTCCTGCTGTTCGTAACCCACCCACCTGAAACCACGGAAAAATACACTGTGTATTCACATACATACAATACTGTGTTTCACAAAAGAAATAGTGTTGTAATGAAATATATCAAGAGCCACTAGAACAAAGAGCGATCTACAGCTTAATACAACATTCTGTATGTAATTGGCTTGGCTACAGACTTACGGGCCACACTCCACTCTGATGGAGCGCACACGATCAAAGCCCTTATCGCAGATATTGCGACACTCGCCGTTCAACTCCATCATGCGACCTTGGAAATTCTCACACTCGTACAGATATATCTGGTCAGACATATAATACTAATTAGAATTTTCAAGCTACACTATTTGGCACAGACTTCATACACTATGCTTTGCAGTGTTTAATAATAAGTTGGTGTGAAATGAACAAGCTAATATAACAAATGTACTGGTTTTAACAGAAGAGTATTGACTTACTTTGTATGTGTGCATCCCCATGGCAGAACGGCTCCCAATACTTCCCTGAACAGCGGTATGAGACATGGCTGAGGCTGCAGACACAAAGAGAAAGAGAGGTTAAAATATAAAAAAAATTCAAGCACTGTGACCATTTTGACACCCTGATAGAAAAGGGGAAATCTCTCGGTTGTTAAGGCTTTACTAGTCAGTAGTAAATTTTAAGGTCACTAGTTTTACTAGCCCTTGTATCTCATCATATTGCCTGGTGTGCGCTTGTTTAATATATTCACACAATTTAAATGCAGACAAGACAAAAATGTACAAATGATAAAGTGATAGTCTTGAGTTAACTACTTGAAACCTAGTCAATCTTAACACGGTGAATTTCACACATCTCTCATGTGCCACACAGATAGAAACAATTTGTCATTTTTCAGATTTTTCGATAAATTGCATCTATAAGATGTCTTCTCTTAAACTGTAGTAATAAAACTATCAACATTTAACAGAATAGTGTTAATTTCACTGTTTCTGTTCAATCACGTCCTCTGCATTATCTGCACATTTGATAGAAGCTTTAAACTCCAAATTATGTGTCATTATGATAAACACGTCAAAGTACTTTATAAATCATATGCACTCCATTTAGTAGAGTGTCTTTCTAATACAATGGGGTTTTCAGAATCAAAAATCTTGGTTTCTAGTTTCTAAAATTCATTATACTGTACATGTTCATCCCTATTTAGAAGGATATCATCCAGGCGTTACCTTAGATGTTGATAATTGTTGGAGCGGCATTAGATTTTATACTGAAAAGTTACAAAAATGAAAAACAAAACAAAAACATTTGCTATAACAGCTTGTGATATGTATTGTAAAAAAAAAAAAATTCCCTATTCTCCTGTTGTATCTTGAGTTAAATTATAAATTCAGCTAGCATCTACTAGCTTTCTGAATTCTACAGTCAGCACCTTAACTTATATGGGACTATATAGGTTCCCCAAAAGGAGGGATCCTCTTTAACCACATTAAAGGTATCCCTTTAATTATCCATTTAACCCCCTCAAATCTCACCAAAACACTGCAGTCAAGAAGAGAGTGATGGAATGTAAGAGAGGTGCTGGCAGAGGAAAAGATGGCAAGGCCCAAATGAATCTCTGGTTCCAGCCACAGGAAGGGTTATATATACAAATACACCCCAGTGAAGCTACTGAGCCAGCATGCCACCATGCCATTGGATAAAAGTGTTGGCTTTTAGGAACTGACCTTGCTGACTCTGTTTGATGCTTTGTTCCAGGACTCAGCTTGACACCCACCACCGTCAGCAAAAAAAGTCGGCCCACACCATAATTCCCACCCCCTCAACTCCCTCCCTCCCTCCCTCCCTCCCTCCCTCTGTCCCTTCATTCCGCTCTCTCTCTCTCTCTCTGTCTGTCTCTCTCTCTCTCTCTCTCTCTCTCTCTGTCTCTCTGTCTCTCTCTCCATCTCTCTGTAGGATTGAGTGCAATGTGCTGACTTTAGTAGGCTAGTCTCAGCTCTCTCACTGGTGTTATGTGTTATTATGTGTACTGGTGGACTGTTTGCTATGTTTTTGGCTTTTGGTTTCTATGACCTTGACTGAAACAGAAAATCCAGGGCAGTATGAAACAAATGATTTGACAAGAATCAGCTTTAATTACTAGAGCATATGATTCACTTCCATATAAAGTAAGGAAAAAAAACAACAACGATGTGCCAAAATGGAGGCATTTGTCCACGGAAAATGAACACTAAACATATAACACTTGTTTAACAAGATACTCCAAATGAATGTTCTTTGGATTAAAAGGGCTTATTTATATCATGTCACTTTTCTTTCCACCATATCACACTCCTCCTCATGTTCCCCTCTAGGCTTGTCCAGCAGCCTATTTTGCATAAAATCAAAAGAGTGGGCAGGACACGGATGTTGAATGGATGGACATGTAAAGGCTTGTGTGTGTGTGTGTGTGTGTGTGTGTATATGTATGTGTGTGTGTGTGTGTGTGTGTGTGTGCGTACATTTATGTGTGGGAGTATGTAAGAGCAGTAGGTCAGTTGAAGCGCTGCATGTTTGAGGGTTGGGAGTAATGAAATGCTTCTGAGTGAATACTTATTGTTTATAATAATTCTGTATCCATGTTATTATTTTAGTGAAATTTTACAGGTTAGATTATAGACCAGCTTTATTTACTTTGGTGATGAAGGCAATATAAATGTGATACAGATAATATAATTGTTAGAATGATCTCAAACTATGACAGACTCCCTCACTGCGGATGTGGGTCTTTCACCTGACAAAAATGTCATGTGTAAAACTATGTATGTAAGCGTTAGGCTTGGCAGGCAGCGGGCACGGTGCCCTCCTGGCAGCCGGTAATGTGGGCTGTGTAAAGCCAGTGGCTCAGGTGCGAACAATGAGGCCTGGAGCAAAGTGCTGACCGTTGGTTGGCCTGTGGCCTAGCTTTCCTTTCAGCCAAGCCATGTATAAATAGATCCCAGTTTGAGGTCAGGACACCGTTGTGTGGAGCCCCTTGACAGCTATTTATTAGGAAGGTCAGGTAAGCTGTGCATCTCGGTCCTTTCAGCCACTTGTGTCATTTTCTGTCTGACTTGCAAAACTCTTTGGTAGGGAGGCACCACTGCACAATGCAGTGTTCAAAATGGCCCAAAACAAACACAACATGCATACATACTGAACATTGCACATTCACTTAAAAAGCACTCAACAAATCTCATGCAAATTACCAGAACTTCAAAACCACAGTTCATAAGTTTCTGGACACTATCCTAGTGGATACTTTATTGACTCTACTTTAATAATTAGTTAATAACAGACACACTGTCTCAGTGTTTACAATGTTTTGATTTTGTTAGACTATTGAAATGCATGCTGAATGTTGAATCTGTTTTGTGTGTTTGTTCTTTTTTTGAGTAAGCTCAGAAAGAAGCCATGAGCTTTGTGAAATCTGGCTTGTTAGTGCAATACTTGTATTGATATATTTATTATAACACTTTTTCCTATTTTAGGCCTTTTAGAAATAAACGCATTAATAGCTTAATTGCCGAAAACACATGGCCCTATGCATGTTCCCTTAGCCTTATTGCATGTGTGTGTGTGTGTGTGTGTGTGTGTGTGTGTTTCTCAGGGCTCTCCCTCAGTATTGAGATATTTGCAAGCATGGCTCAGACTGACCCTACACCAGCAGGACCATGGAAGGTGAGTCTGTAGTGATCATGCAAATATACTGAATTGAAAACTGGCTTCATGTTCCTTATAACCTGTCACACTTGTCCAGATCACAATTTATGACCAGGAGAACTTCCAGGGCAAACGCGTGGACTTCACTTCTTCCTGCAAGAACATCATGGAGTGTGGAATTGACAACATTCGCTCACTGAAGGTGGAATGTGGAGCGTAAGTCTCAGCCATGTTGCCCTAGCTTTCAGACAAAAAGCTGACTCGCTCTGATTTTTGATTTCTAATGAGACTATGCAGATCTTTAACTTTGCTGTTGAATAGTGCTTCGTAACGTTCTTGAGTATGTGTGTGCTTGGGCAGCTGGGTGGGTTATGAGCACTCCAGCTTCTGTGGGCAACAGTTCATCCTGGAGAGAGGAGACTACCCTCGCTGGGAAGCATGGAGTGGCAGCAATGCCTACCATATTGAGAGACTGATGTCCTTCCGCCCAATCTGCTGTGCTGTGAGTCTCATGTCCTGTTCCTATAATAAACATCTCATGTATATATATATATATATATATATATATATATATATATATATATATATATATATATATAATGTCATACTACATGTGTTGGATTGCATGCAAAAACATTACAAGTCTATGCTGGTTTTTGCAGAACCAAAAGGAGTCAAAGATCATAGTCTTTGAGCGGGAGAATTTCATTGGGCGCCAGTGGGAGATGAATGATGACTACCCCTCTCTTCAGGCCATGGGCTGGCCCAACAACGAGATTGGATCCATGCAGGTTAAAAGCGGGGCGTGAGTATCATGCTCTCTCACTCTGTCTTACTCTCTGTTTTTCTCTTGCACTATTTCCTCTTATTTTCCAAAATAAAATGATTGACACTGTTGAGTGCAAAAGTTTTCATACCATTATGAGAAACACAAAAAATGTCATTTATAGCAGTGTAATCAAATTACATTTGTAAGAAGAGCTATAAGTTTTAATGTCCCTGTATTTTCACAAATAACAAAATGGTAAGTGTATGCTACTGTAAGCTATTATTTGTGAAAAAGTCAGCATGATATTGTTTCAGAAGCTTGCCTCTCTTGTTTTAAAGGTAATATAAATATTCTGTAATAACCTTATCCAGCCTCTTTCATGTCCTCCATGCAGCTTTTGGTTCCTCTTAATTGGCCTCAATGTTCTTCAGTATGTAATAACGGTTAACATAATTGATATATTTTGTTTTAATATTTACATTAATTGGGATGGTTTCTTGGTCATAGATTAACTCCACAATGAATATACTGTAGATTATCTTTTTAAAATGATTCTTAATGTGGAACTGGTTTAATCCGTACCTAGAAAACCAGTCCAGTTTGTCTTTATTGGTGAGTGATAAAATCATCCTACTCTTCTACCTCACTTCTGCTCTCATCTTATTTTAGCTGGGTTTGCTACCAGTATCCTGGCTTCCGTGGCTACCAATATATCTTGGAGTGTGATCGCCATGGAGGCGAATATAAACACTACCGGGAATGGGGATCCCATGCTCACACCTTCCAGGTGCAATCGCTTCGCCGAGTCCAGCAGTGAGGGCTGCCCTCTTCGTCCCTCTCGTGCCCCGTTTCTCCCTCCCATGCCCATCTCCATCTCCTCACACACCTCCTCATCCTCCCCCTCCTTCTCATCTTCATCCTCTACTTCCTCCTCTCCTCTACTCTTCCATTCCTGCTGTGACCAGACCAATCATGGCACGGGCTTGATATCTGGTGCTACATGGCAAAGTGTTAACAGTGCTTTTTTTCTTTTCATCACTCTTGCCATTCCAATAAAGATGGGAGTGACAGATCACCAGCTTGCAGAAGCTGTGAATGAAGCAGTGAATCAGAATTTGATATCATTGTCAAAGTGTGATCAGTGCTAAAGTGATCAATAAAAGCATAAAAACATAAAAATACCCTGAGTATATTTTTTCCCCCTGCCAAAACCGTGAGAATAAATGACCTGAAGATTTGTTGTGAAACCAAATAACCAAATTAGTCAAAAGTGAAGTAAATTGTATTTTAGCTCTATGTAAATTTGAAACTGGATTAAAAGATGAGGCAGGGAATTTTGGGGTCTATAAGTATGAGGATTTAGACATTGATTTTTATTTTTTTTAATGCTTACACTTACAAGAAGTTATGAAGTGTCTATAGTTTAAAATGTACAATTTTCAAATGTTCAAATATGGCAAAAAAAACAAAACAACAAAAAAAAACAACAACAAACAAACAGAAAACAAACAAACACCACCAACATCATCCATACCGCTTTAGGGTCATGGGGAGCCTATCCCAGGGAATTCAGGGCACAAGGCAGAAGACCTAGCAGGGCAAAAACGGACACCAATTCACACACTACAGACAGTTTAGAGATGTCAATTAGCCTACACTGCATGTCTTTGGACTCGGGGAGGAAACCAGAGTACCCAGAAGAAACCTTGAAACATAGGGAGAACATGCAAGCTGCAAGGAGAACATGCAACCAGATGAGGGATTCGAGCCTCCAACCCCAGAGGCAAACATGCTGTGCCCATTATATCAATACATTAAAGCGCACCTATTATGGTTTTGAAACATGCCTAATTTTGTTTTAGAGGTCTCACAATCGATTTACATGCATCCAAGGTCTAAAAACACTTTAATGTGCTCATAATTTAAACTGTAGCATTACCCCCCTCCTCCCCCCAGTGTCACAAACGACTCTTAAATGATCCGTTCTAAAGGATTCATTCCAAACTCCTCCTTTCAGAAAGCATACTCTGCTCTGACTGGGCAGATGTCCCAGCCTGTTGTGATTGGTCTACCGTTGTCAGCGTGTGTTGAAAAGGAAACGCCCACTACCATGACGAGAATCAACTCTGTTTGAAAAAAAATTGAAGACCAGAGGCGGGGTTTTTGTTACACACCTATGTACAGGAAGTAAGTCTGGAATTACTAATGACTCGTTTCAGCTGTTCAGAATCGGTTCTTTCTTTTGGGAGTCATTAGCTCCGTGTGTCGTGCACTTTGATTTTTTAAACTTTGCAGACGTTTTTTTACATTCACAAACCGCTCTATAACACACTACATGAAATGTAATATTTGAAAAACTATAATAGGTGCACTTTAAAGATAGCATCCATTAATGCAATAATTAGGCCTACTGCCATATTTAATCATGTTTGTAATCTTGAAATAGAAAACTTTTTTATTTTTTGCTCAGTAAGTGTACATCCACATTTAGGTAAGATTGCTAACCTGCTGAAGAATCCAGATTGGTTTTATGCACAGAAACAAGCCAAGTTGGTTAAGCTAGTACACCATCTTTACCAGGAAGCTAATTATTTTCTAGCTTCTGTATTGCTTGACTAAATTGGTGAATATTTTTTTTTTCTAAATCACTGTTTAAAAACAAAACACCTTGTCATATGGTTAGAGTTAAATAACTTGAGCAGCTTGGTGTGCTCTTTTGTAGCTGGTCAGACCAGTTGGATTTTTCATCAGATCTATTTACATTTCTTTTATTTTTATTTTTATTTTTGTTTTTAGTTTAGGAACACAAACAGCACATGCTCATTTACTAAAGCAACCTCAGTATATTGTTGTGTAATTAAAAATGAAACATTTCGTGTAACTACAATGCCAAATATGAGGCAGTTCTTGATTTGTATCACGTGCATTGGAACGAAGGGGGGAACAAAAAAACCAGCACGTGCGCCACCCGGTGGCACAACAGGAAGGCTGCGGTAAAGATATCCGGAAGTAGGACGATGACGTCATTTAAAACGTCAACTCTACAAAAACACACAACTTGTCGGAATAGACGATAGATTTGAAACACCGGAAAGTTAAACAGTATCATTATTTTTCTGGGAACCGGAAGCGGTAGAACAGGAGAATAATGTCTGTTGTGTTGGCGATAATAACAGCTGCTGTTACAGCATATGTACTTATTTACTATAACGTGTTTAGAGGAGCCCGGTGTAGAAGTACCGTGATGCTGAAAGGGAAGACAGCTGTAGTCACTGGTGAGTTTTAACACTTTAAACTGATTTCATTTACAGTTTACAGGAAATTCAACGTCGCTGTAATTAGTGTTAATTATCCCAGTGTAGGGAAGTGTGATTCTGTTAAACCGCGACTGGGATTGAAACTGTAGATCTAATAGTGATGATTGCTTTCCAGCTTGATTTTATGGGATTCCCTATCCTAACCAAACAAATATATGTCACAGGTGCTAACACTGGCATTGGGAAGGCAACAGCCCTGGATTTGGCCAGACGAGGAGCCAGGGTTATTCTGGCCTGCCGGAACAAGGAGAAAGCCGAGGCGGCTGTGTATGACATCAGAAGGGTAAAGTTGTTCTGATGAGATGTCTTCCTCATGGATTTGGTGGTGTACAGTACAACATATAAAACATTTGTTTCTGTGTTTTGTAGGAAAGTGGTAACGCAGCTGTTCTGTTCATGCATCTGGACTTGGCCAGCCTTAAGTCTGTGCGTGATTTTGCTGAGACATTTCTCAAGACTGAGCCCAGGCTGGACCTGCTCATCAACAATGCAGGTGCCTTTTAGCATCCCTGTGTATTACGGGGGTGTCCAGGGGATCCACACACTAACTACAGAGTGTCCCAAAAGTCTCCATAAAGGGTTGTGCCTCCGTCAGTGGATGTTCTTGGACGTACACTTCTCGGTTGTTCCACAACACTTCCAGTATATTCGAATTTGTTTATAAGTTTGGGAGCAGTGTCGTGTGACGTGCTTGCCATGTTAAAGTCCATCGCAACCTTGCAACAGCTTCCAGATCCAGCCATGAGAATGATGTTAATATGTTCTTTTGTCAAAGGCGTTCTTAAAGGCTATCTGGAAAAAAAATAAAAAATAAACTAAAGTAGAGTGCACAGTGGCTTAGTGGTTAGCACGTTCACCTCACACCTCCAGGGTCGGGGGTACGATTCCCACTGTGGCCCAGTATAGGCGGAGTTTGCTCGTTCTCCCCGTGTTGCGGGGGTTTCCTCCAGGTACTCTGGTTTCCTCCCCCAGTCCAAAGACATGCATGGTAGGCTGATTGGCGTGTCCAAAGTGTCCGTAGTGTATGAATGGGTGTGTGAATGTGTATGTGATTGTGCCCTGTGATGAATTGGCACCCTGTCCAGGGTGTACCCCGCCTTGTGCCCCTTGCTCCCTGGGTTAGGCTCCAGGTTTCCCCGTGACCCTGAAGGAAGGATAAGCGGTATAGAAGATGGATGGATGGATGGATGGATGGATGGAAACTAAAGTAGGAAAAATTTAGCAAGGCATTTTTGTAAAAAGTATTCATTTCCCCAATGTATGGAGACTTGGGACACTCTGTAGACCGTCTTGCAGTGTGTAGTATTTCCTCCTCACAGCTCCAGGATCCCTGGTTCGATCCTGAGCTCAGGGCTTACCGTTTTGCATGTTTTCCCTGTCTTGGTGTGGGTTTTCTCTGGGTTCTCTGGTTTCCTCTCACTAAACTGCCCCAGGTATGAATGAAAGAGTGTGTGTGTTTGTGTGTGTTTGTTTGTGTGCGAATGGTACCCTTTGACGGACCGGGATATGCCTCACGTGATTTGCTGTTCTTGGGATAGGCTACGGATCTAACATGACTCTGAGCAGGATAAAGCAGAACTACCTTCATGTGCACTGTTATCACACTTTATTTTGGAAACTGTTTTGTTGTTCATTCAGAACATATCATTGTGAAGTGTGAGCAAAGTAAAGTCTTTCCTGGCTTACATATTATTTTAAATTTATTATTATAAATTTATTTTAAATTCTTATTATTATTTTAAATTCTGGCCTGAAGGACTAATGCTAGCAGGCAGAACTGAGGATGGCTTTGGCATGATGTTCGGGGTTAACCACCTGGGCCACTTTCTTCTGACTCTGTTGCTGCTGGATCGGCTGAAGGCATCAGGGCAGAGTCGAATCGTCAACGTGTCATCCAAACTGCATCGGATGGGCTCTGTGGACTTTAACACTCTCAACACACACAAGGATGTGGTGACGGGGCAGTCACTGTGGCACTGCTTCATGGCCTACTGCCATAGCAAACTCTGTAATGTGCTGTTTATCCGAGAGTTGGCCAACCATCTGGAGGGGAGCAGTGTGACCTGCTATAGCCTTCATCCTGGTTAGTGATCAAATCAGTTACAACCTTCTCCTTTTTGTGTTTTTACTGGATCTCTCACAGTATTGACTCAGTAATATCATGATATGATAACAAGATCCATGTCATGTTCGTATTCATGTCACATCCTGTGCACACAGTGTTTAAAATGTCTGACATTACACACACTCCGGGGCAACATAAAAAAAGGGCCATGGTTCTTTCAGTACAGAAATGTTGCAGATCATTCAAAGTTAGGACTCATTTCATGTTAATACAGCATCTTAACAGGCTGTTTTTATTTTTTAAAATTTTTAATAAAACTGAACAGAACAGTAGTGACATGATGTGTAAAAGGCTGTCTGCAAGTTTATCCCCAAAATCTTCATTGTTTGAAAAAATATAAAGGAAAAGCTTCTGTATGAAGTTATGTCTCATATTGCCTCAGTGTTTGCTTGTTTATTTTTTATTCATTATTTTTTACATTCTTGTTCATTGCTTGGTCCTTTTTTGCCCGACCATGTATTAGGGACTTGTTGTGTGAATTGGCTTATTCCTAGCAATCATAACTCCTGCTTAGTTACTGTTGCTAGGTAGATTTCTAAAAAATGGTGGTCAGCAGGTAGTGCCTCGGTTCAGTCCTCTGCCTTAAGATACGTTCATACATGCAGCGACAGAGCGATCGGAGACCGCTCATTTCCAGTGAAACGCTAGCAAGAAAACTGGTGGAATGCTAGTTGCTCCGCCCACTGATAAATGATCCACATTGACAAGTATAAAGCTGTTACTAAAGAGGAATGAATAAATAAGATTTAATAGACTGCTTCTGGGTATCAGGGAAAAATAAATATGTTTATGAAACTTAAACAATGATAAATGACTTCAACAAATGACAGCAGCACAAAAAAAGTAAAATTGAAGCAAAATACTATCATCTAGGGGTCATGGGGTTTCTGGCCCGAATGTGACTGAGATTAATCTGATGTCAAGCCACTTAAAAGTTGTGCTTCACCAGGCTCACGCCATATATTCTCTCCATGTATGTCTTTCCTTTCAGGAGCAGTAGCTACAGAAATTGGCCGCAATATAAATTTGTGGATGAGGCTGCTGCAGATGATCTTCTCCAAGCTCTTCTTTCTGACGCCAGAAGGCGGAGCTCAGACCACGCTGCATTGTGCTCTCCAGGAGGGCTTGGAGCCTCTGAGTGGCCGATACTTCACCTCTTGCGCCCTCCACGAAGTCAGTGACATGGCCCGAGACGATGGGCTGGCCAAAAAGCTGTGGGAAGTGAGCGAGAGGATGTGTGGCCTGTCGTGAGAGAGAGGTATGAGGGGCACAGAAGAATGTCAGGAGAGAAAACGACACCAAATTCCTTATGAGCAGCAGTTTCACAGGGGTTTACTTTATGACCACTGGGTGCCTAGTGCCAGTGTAGTGATGTTGTGTGATCATAAATTAGACTGTACTTATACATTCCACTGACATTGTTTGGTCAGCGGAAGTGAGATTGATATATCATTAATCACTGTTATTATATTCCAGTTCATAGTGTTAAATGTCCTTACTATTGGAATATATTGTAATTTGTCACTATAACAGGAATTCCTGTGAACGGGAATATGTAATTGGAAAATTAAGAGATGAACATTTGCTCATAAATGGAATAACAGAAATGTCATAACATGATAATCATGTAATATCAAAATAACGCTAACTTTATGAATAAAGTTTGGAGAAATGGTCATGATACGCGGTACCTATAATGATATTTAGGTTTGCTAACAGTGCCAGTGCCTTTTCCTAACACAGAAAAGAAGGGAAAATAAAACAATAGGTATACACACTCACCGTCCATTTTAATAGGAACACCTGTACGCCTGCTCTTATATAGTGTTATCAAATCGGCCAATCATGTGGCAGCAGCAGCATAAAGCATAAAATCATGCAGATACGGGTCAAGAGCTTCGGTTAGTGTTCACATCAAACATGAGAATGGGGAAAAAGTATGATCTCTGTGACTTTAACCGTGGCATGGTTGTTGGTGCCAGATTGGCTGGCACCCTATCCTGGGATTTTGAGTTTACCCAGAATGGAGTGAGTGACTGTTCTGTGGGTAGAAACGCCTTGTTGATGAGAGAGGTCAGAGGAAATTGGCCAGATTGGTTCGAGCTATCAGGAAAGATATAGTAACGCTTTATAACCATGGTGAGCAGAAAATGATCTCAGCATGCACAGCACATCAAACCTTGAGAGTCACCCAAAGGCTCATTGAAATTGGACAGTTGAAAATTAGAAAAAAAAATCACCTGGTCCTTTTCCAGTGTTCAACTGTCCAGTTTGGGTGAGTCTGTGCCCATGAGAGCCTCAGATTCCTGTTTTTGGCTGACAGGAGTGGAACCTGATGTGGTCTTCTGCAGTTGTAGCCCACCCACCTCAAGGTTTGATGCGTTGTGTGTTCTGAGATGCTTTTCTGCTCACCACGGTTGTAAAGAGTGATTATTTACTGTAGAGTTACTGTAGACTTCCTGTCAGTTCAGACCAGTCTGGTCATACTCCTCTGATCTCTCTCATCAACAAGGTGTTTCAGCCTGCAGAGGGCACGCAGGATGTTTTTTGTTTTTTGCACCATTCTGTGTAAACTCTCGAGACTATTGTGTGTGAAAATCCCAGATCATCAGCAGTTTCTGAAATTCTCAAACCAGCCCATCTGGCACTAACAACCATGCTACGGTCAAAGTCACAGAGATCACATTTTTCCCCATTCTGATGTTTGATGTGAACAATAACCGAAGCTCTTGAACTGTATCAGCATGATTTTATGCATTGCACAGCTGGCACATGATTGACTGATTGAGTAACTGCATAAATGAGAAGGTGTACAGGTGTTCCTTTTAAAGTCACCAGTGTGTGTGTGTACATATACGCAATATATAATGTCTCAGAGAAGTGTATGTTTATTACAATATCAGTATTATATCTGTCTCTGCATCACTATATCAGTTTTATAGCTTCATATCTCCCAGTCTTATGCTATCAGATGCATTGTATTGGGAGCTCCTGTTGCTGTACCTGCTCAGTTTTCTTCACTAGGTGGCAGTAGCGTGCCACTGAACCACTCCAGACCTACCCTTCTTATAAGCATGAGCGAGAGGGCAACATAACCCTAACTAAAAAGACATCTGTCAAGATGACAGCCATCGGGATATGGTACTGCAAAGCTTTAGAGAACATTGTGAATTTGAAATCATTTCCTGTCATTTTGGAATTGTGTTGTATTCCTAATCAGTTACGTTTTTACAGCCGAGTCTGCTATTCACTGACCTTCCTTTCATTTCCTGAAAGGGCTCCGTGACCAGACCAGACCTAAACAGAAATAACATTTTAAACCGTCACACAAGGTGTGCTGTGATGATCAGCTTTGTTTGGGTATTGCATCCAGGTGTTCATAGTGTGGTTGGGATCGCTACAGAGAGAGCCAAGACTCAAGGCTGCCAGGAGGTCGATGAGAGTGAAGCTATATGGAGTGAAAGCCTTTCTCAGGCTCGTGCTTGTGGTATGATTAGGCTGTTGCTTATGGACGGTACTTTTATACATAGAAATGATTTTATCATGCACAATTGACTGAGCCATTGACTGATATTGTACGCTTGGTGCCGTGTTCCACTCTCTAATGCACTCTTTTGACTCTTTGGCCTTTCACAGCATTCTGTAGAGAGACAGAGACTGTGCTGTAGAGTTAGAAGACCTTGAAAATCTTTCAGTGCTCTCGTTCATCGTTAAAAAATACTAGACACTTATACTAGGGGTGGGTAATATGCTACTAATATCATATTACGATTCTCAGACATTTCTACGATACACAATGTGCATCATGATGTTTAGGTGTGTGAACAATTGCTAGTAATACAGTAGTACTGCATTTACAAAAAAACAACCTGTTTGATGATCTTTAATATTGACTCTTTTTAATATTTTTTATATTGAATAAACAAATAAATAAACAACTAACACTGAAAAGATGGCATTTAGATGGAAAATGCAAAACTTTGAACTGATATCACTTTTAATGAGTACTTCACTAAAATCTTAAAGCACTGTTTGATCATTTATGTTATTTAGTGAAGGAATATTTGGGAAAACTGACACTAAATATAATGCTATAAATAAAATATTTGTGTCTGCTTTATTTTGTCCTAAGGGTATGCAAATTTGTTTTTTCCACTGTAAACGTCACAATATATAATAAACAATAAGACATTGCTTAACAGTTACTCACACACATTGCCATGCTTTCTTCAACATCAATACCACCTTTATTTTTCACTTTTTTTGCTAACTAGAAAGCAAGGTTGGTTCCCAACTCTGAAAAATGTAAAGTTACAGATAGAGATGTCATCCAGCTACGGCCTTGCGCAAACAGCTGGTGATGTATATGTCAATGTTCTGTTAAAGTTCTGAAAAAATTCCCAAAATTAGCAGTAGTATGATCCTTCTTCAGTAGTATGCTGCATGAGAATCAGCCTCCTCCGCGTATATCTCAATGCACCGTAAGTCCGCTGTTCAATTCGATCTCTAGACGTGATACATCGATGAGTGATGCCAGGTGTTTGCTTTGGATGCACTCCCGAGCTCATGGGCACAGTACTTAACCACTGGATTAGTGCATCAATTAGCAATCACTGCATGGGACAGCCCTGATTGATCGAGAACGCTGATGGCCGGGTGAGTGTGAGACAAGCTGGAACTTGTGTTTGTGTAAAAACAGCTGACTCTGTTCTTCTGTGTACACTGCATTGGGTTATATCCACTAGGTAGAACCTGAGCTGTTCCCAACACCAGGTTTGTCCCAATCACAAATCCTTTATATAATAATTTGCACTAGAAAGTGATCCAAACACTTCCCAAAATTTATTTGTGGTGTAGGTGATGTGTACCAAAATGGCTGAAAGGTAAAGGACGTCCACATGCATCTGTAATTCTGTGAAGGTTCAGGGCTGTTTTTTTCTTTTAGACCAATCATCATTCTTAGGATAAGCAGTACAGAAAATGGATGGATGGATGGATACACTGTAGGCTACTTGTATTATTATATATGACTTTATAAGTACACATGGTGGAACAGTCGCAGGGTCTCACAGCTCCAGGGTTTCCGTTTCTATCTTGAGCTTGGGTTAATGGTTGTGTGGTTTCGGATGCACTCCCTGTGTTTCCTACATGCTCTCAGGTTTTCTCCCAACTGCCAAATAACATGCTTGGTAGGCGGATTGGTGATGATAAACCGGCCCTAATGTGGTTGAGTGTGTGAATGTGTGTGTTTGCATGATGTCCTGTCCCATCCAGGGTCTATTCCCAACTCACACCCAGTGTTCCCAGGCTATAGATCCTCTAGCAGCCTGTGTAATCCATAGCATCACATGTCATTCAGTGCAATCTGACATTAGCCAGCTTACCGCTCAACTTGATGCGGCACATATTTTTCATATTTAATGTACAGCTCGTTAATTATGATTACCGTCTTTAAAGAGGCTGTCGATAGACATTGTTTCTATGTGACACTTTGCATTAGTTAAATATAGTTCTGGAAATCTAGCACATTCTCCTGGCCTTTTGTTTATATTTCTCAGTACATAAGACCGTTAGGTACACTCCGTGCTTGTGCAGGATATAAGTCACACCTACATTATGGATAAACATCACATGACATGCCTGGGGGTGTGTGGCAGGTGTTGAGGGTCTGATCCTCAGGACGTAGGTCTGTAGGGACTAGTGATGGGAAGTTCGGATCATTTTACTGACTCGGATCTTTGAATCTCGTTCAGCAAAATGAACGAATCTTTTATCGAGTCATTCGTTCATTTCGTTCATTTCAGCAGAATATAATTGAAATGATAAATGTTAAATTCCCCAACATATCTAGTATTTGCGCAAAACGTTGATCACATTTGGGATAAAAAATAAACTATAGGCTAATGGAGCCAAGGCCGAATTATGAGAAACAGAAATGATTCATTAATTGCTTAGCATTAGGTCTTCAGGCTATACAGTCTGTTAGTTCACCTCAACTCCCGATCAGAGTTGTAACGTCTGTTCCCCCGTAACAGAAATGATTAGTTCACGTCTCTAGTCTTCGGGTTCGAGTTCTTTGTTCATCCCATGACCGCCTCGTAGGCTGAATGCAGTGCGGCTGTGGCATGATGAACGAATGATTCGAACCCGAAGACTCGAGAGGTGAACTAATCATTTCTGTTTCCTGTACAGAACCTATGGGGATGTTGCTGCACATGCGTGGTCAAAAATGAACGAATCACTCTCTGAGACAACTCGTTCCCGAGTCATATTAAAGATTCATTCAAAATGAATGAATCGTTGACGAACGACACATCACTAGTAGGGACGTATTGTCTCTCATGGTGCAGTAACACGTTATGTCTGGGTTAGTGTAGTAGGTGGAGCTGCTGATTACATGCATACTGTGTGTATGTTTGTGGGGCATAAGGGCATGACAATTTGGATCCTTCCGATCCAGCTTAAACATTTTCTCCCTCTCTTTCTCATGGTACGCACGCCTCACAGAAATACCAGTTGGTAAACAGAAGTATCCTTTGGGCCACGTTATTTCCACAGGTGCAATTAGCATCCCCATCTGCTAATCTGTGATTAATAATGTTTACAAATACACTAGAGCACTCCAGAGAGCAACTCTCACCTTTCTTTCTCTGAACCCTGCTCAGCTCTCTCTTGCTCCTCTGCACGAATGGACACACCAACACACAGCTGATTTCTCCAATGTCCTGTTATTAATTGTGAGTGAGAGTCAAGATGCTGAACGCATTTTTAGGGGAGGGAATATTAAAGGAAAAGCCAGTGCTTCGCGTCAGTTCTGCCTTACAGGGGTACAGGGGGACTGAGTGATTGATGATGTTGGCATGTTGCATGTTGGCGAGAAGCTGCTGGAATTATGCAGGGTCATTCTGTTAGCTGTTTCTGTTGCTCACCGTTGGGTTTCTTTCCTCATCATCCTTTTAATTCTGCAGTTCCAGGTTAATCAGTGCACAAGTTTGCAGGTGTTTTATAGTGGCAGATGGATTGTTTGGGTTAGTTTATAGTAAAATGGCCCGTGTGTGTGTGTATATGTATGTATGTATGTATATATATATATATATATATATATATATATATATATATATATATATATATATATATATATATATATATATATATGTATATGTATATATGTATATATGTATGTATGTAAAATTGTTGGCAAATTGCTGTGGTATAAGAGCAATCAAGTTCAGGGTGGCCACTTCACGTTGTTGTTGATTATTTTCCTATAACAGCATTGTCAATCATGTTTTATTCCTTAGTGTACATGACTGTTTAACTGTGTGCTTGTCTTCAGTCTGTACCTTTCTGCCTCTCCACGGTCCTACTCTAGTGATGCTACCCATGGGTCATGAGCTATTATTTACAAACTTTTAAGCCGTACTGTTATTGCAGCCCTTCACGATGTGTTTATTAAGCTCATATCACAATGAGATAAAATATCAAATTGAATTAATCGTGCCGCTCCCCTGTTTAACACTGTGTCAGATCCAAATCTACCTCACCTGCTTTAACTGTTTTGTACCTGTGTGTTTTGCAAAAGGCCTCACATGTTTTAGTGATTATGTACTGGCTTTAATTACACGTCTTCTCTTCTTCTGTTTCCATCTGGAATAGGGTTACACCCAGAAGAGCCAATTCATGTTAGTTTTCTAAAAAAAAAATGATGAACATACATTCAGTCACACTATTTAGGTAAATGAGCCCATTTTGCATGTCTGGCAATTTAGTGTAATTTTACGAGGACGCATAGCTTGCTGTGTGCTGTGCGGTGTGCTGCTGCGTTGGGTCGTGCAGGAAAAGCTGTCATTTAGACAGGAGCTGCAGCATTCGGCAATTGTTTTACTAATTGCCAATTAGCTACCTTGGAATAAAGTGCCATCCTTTGTTGTATTTTAGTGATTTGCTGGCTAACCAGTCATTACCGATGTGTTCTGGATGTTTACAAAAACATTAACAGTGTCACAGGGGAGTGATTGTTTTCTCAAAAAAACCACACCATCCCTGGAGGTGCCAGTTAAACCAGGGGAGGAGAATGGCGTATTATACCATTTTGCTCTGAGGTACATTTCTGTTTGTACCCAAAGAGGAAAAGGCAAGGGGTAAGTGTGTGTTTCTGATCAATTCTATCAACTTAACAAAAGGTATTTACAAAATGTATGTATTTTTTGTCTATAATGTCTTGCTTTATTATTATTATTATTATTATTATTTACAATTATTTCACTCTATACTTTTTAATTAAAGGATTAGCAAATAGCAGGCAAGATTTGAATCTGTTAGAAAAAGAAAGCTTGAAACTCATTAGGGTTTGTTTGAAAGTTAAGTGTGTAAGAACTTTAAAATGTGAGCAGTGTGTTACTGAAAAGATAAGTGGCCTTTACTACTATGGTGTGTAAAATAGCTGTGTTTTCGTGGAACAGCTGAAATAGATTATACACTCGGAACAAAACATGCATTTTCTTTCTATACGCTCATTTGATACCTGATTGCCTTTTCGATTATACACAACTAAGGTCAAAGAATGAACAGGGCACTCTTTTGATGGCTTAGAGTTAGTGTTTTGTGTGAAGTCCTTTGTAAATTGGTAGAGAAATACAGAGAAAGCGGGATTATTGATTATGTACTGGTTAAACCTGGGTGTAAGATGGAGAATAGATGGATTAAAAGCAGCCATTGTGGTGTTGCATTAGGCCTTTATTCACACCACAAAGAATGAGCTGTGTTTTATTTATTTATTTTTTTAGAGGATGTATGTGTTTGCATTTGCATTTGTGCCTTCTCCAGTATACATAAGGCCTAGATGGACAAATATCAACAAGCTACAAGGCGCTTCGGCAGTGGTGCTTTTGTGCTATTTTCTCCAGGGGGCTAAATCTGTTAATTAATGAGAATGGTTAACTAACTCCTCTTGGCTCTGACAATTGCAAGAGCGTGCCAAAGCAACGGCACCGACAGATGTGCGAGCCAGTCGGACGGAAAACAAAATCGACACCGGGCTGCTCCTGCACTGCAAAATGTGCAGTAAGTCATGTCTGTTAAACTTATCATGCCACTCCGTGTCTTCCCTTTAATTTGCTGTTAATCAGCTGTAATTGTGGCAGCTGCCGTACTCTCACTCTCTGGGTCAGCGTGTCTCGCTGTGCCCACTCAGCCACAAGTGCCTTTATTTATAGGACGGATGTGAATCAGCAGCGCTGCTTTGTCAGTTCAAGTCATCAAAGTAGAAAATCCTTAAGCACATGTGTACATGGGACGTAAGGGGTGACCCAGCTGAGGCATATACAGAGAGGCTGTGTGGCCCATCTCATATCGAGAGGAAAGCTCGAGCTCAGGTAGGGATTTAATTGGGTTTGTGTATTACTCAAGGCTCTTCAGCTGCCCGGGACTCGGAGCTGTATGCTTGTTGGCAGGCCCTCACAGCTGAGCCTCTCGATTGTGACCCTAAACCTCAACTAATACCGGAGAAATCCTGAGAGCTGCTCTTAGATCAGGAATATAGATGATGTTGGTTTTGAGGTTTTGATCACAATAAGATCAGGTCAGCCTGACTGATTGGATTCGGGATCCTCGTAGATATTTGTGTGTTTGTACTCATATGCTGCTGATCATGTTTGGAAAGGGATTGGTGATTGAGTGCACAGGAGATTCAGTGCTAGTGTAAACATTTTTTTTATTTATCTAGATGTCAAACTAAACAACGACTCAACAAGTACTCCAGGGGAGTGCACTGCCAACCTTCTGGGCAGCTGTCTCTGCTCCAGAGCAGGCAGTAGAGTCGTCAATATCGATTGCTGGCCATTGATCAGCTCTATTGATCAGGATGGGCAGCGGGGCCAAGGGAAGGAAAGGCCCACTGATCCTCATCGCAGCAATTGTTTAGGGTCACTGACAAATCCAATTGCCTATCAGGGAGCGATCATGGGAACAAACGGCTGATGTCGATGCTAGGCCCGTGCCCTGTGGTAGCTGTCACTCAGCATTACTCCTGATTTGTGTGAGTGTGTGTGTGTGTGTGTGTGTGTGTGTGTGTGTGTGTGTGAGCAGGGTGATGCCAGGGGGACGGCACACTGCCTTTTTTCCCCCCTGTCCTACTATATACAGTTCAATTCAGTTTTATTTGTAAAGTGCATTTAACGGTAGGCATTGTCACAAATCTGGATGTAGATTTAGAAAAACCCGAGAGGGATTAGACTCCAAATGGAACCCATCCATCTTTGGATATTGGGGTTATAAATCATTACTCTTCTATAACTCCAGTTTATAAAGTCAAACGGTACTAAATGTGTTGAATGGATGTTCATTATACAGTCCCTTCTGGATTTCAGGGTTGTGCGATTGCAGAAATGAACACAAAAGTCATGCAAACTCCGCAATATTGGTAAGTTTCAAAATGACCACAGAGTTTCCGTAGATTTGGGCCAAGATGCATCGTGTGTTGTCGTCACAACGCGCATTCAACCAGAGCCCTCTTCGATTCACATGCGTCGAACACGAGTACAGCAAAAAGGACTCATTTATCAGCGAAAGGCCATGCAAAACAATTCCGTGCAATCGCAACGTCACCGATTCGAGTAGTTTTCCGCAAAAAAGCACAAAAACTAGAAAAAAAAAATCAACACAGCAAAATCTAGCATTGTGATTTAGCAATCACAAAGAAGAACGGACCGATTAGAAGCATTATAGTCTTCATGATTACATCAGCAGTTCTTATGTGCAAGTCGAGTATACAGTACACTGTCCTATACTTCACTGGCTTTCACATGCTTACTGAGATTCTGCTTTTGTAATTCTGTCTTTACCTCACGAACAGGTGCACAACAGCAAAAACCAAGAAAGCCCTGCACCTAAACATGGCTCAATCCCACACCAGTAACGTTGGCCTGTAACAGAACAGAGCTTCATTGAGGCTGGTTTGCTTTGCCTGGCTGCTCGGGGTGACAGACGCAACACCTGGCTGCCGGGGTTCCCAATCAAAAGTGTGACTCGGGGCACTTTGCTAACTAATTATGGAAAACAGGAGCAACCTCGCTTCATCCAGCTCCCCCCTTTCAACACCCCAGTGCCTCTTTTTTGGGGGTGTGCCTCTGATAAGGCTTGCTCTCTTGTCAACAAGCGTGTATTTAATTAGTGTTGATTGTTGTTAGCGTGTTCAATAGTTATTAATTAGGCCTGGGAGGGGCCCTTCACTTGATTGCATGCCTGGAGCAGTGACATCTTGTGTTGTTTCACACTCAGTCATTCCAAACTATAAATGTGAGGGGCATAAAAAGAAAAGGATTTGTGCGTGTGTGTTTTTTGTTGTTGTTTGTTTGTTTCCCCCCCCCCCCAAAAAGTGAGCTTTTATTTTGCCATTAACTGCTGTCGGATAGATTCCCATAGTTTTAGGAGAGACAAGTACAATACAGTTTGACAAAATTGATTTGCATTCATTGCCAATGCCACAATTTGGAACTTACCCCCTGTTCCCGTAGCATGAGCATCACAGCATGCCCATCTGCTTACTATCTATGAAAGTGATAATACTATCAACGTTATGGCTTTGCATAATACACTTCTGTATGCATTTCACACCTAGAAACGCAGATACCGTGAGCTGAGATGATCAGCCCAGGTGCACATATCTAGAGAGGAAAGGATGAGTGTTGGTAGAAAATTATTTCTATATGTATGTATATTTCACAATATATGTGGCGGAGTAGGTCTAAAAATATAATTTTCTGTCTGTGTGCACCAGGAATTGTCTTGGGGTTCATTCTAAACTTCTGCTGTGGGGTGCATTTCCCGCTGTTCAGCTGAGCATATACTCTCATTCGAAGGCGGCACGAGCAGCTCTGCCTATTAAAATGTAAATTCCCTCTCGGTGCACCAGGCCCAGACTGTGGAACTCAGCGGGTGAAGAGAGGTGTGTGTGTGTGTGTGTGTGTGTGTGTGAATGTGATTGTGTGTGTTGTGAACCCATTTTCTAGCATGGTTTATTTTTGGTAGGGCAAAATGTGACAGTATAAGAGACACATTCAGAATTTTTCCATATGTGTGCTTTAATTAATGCAATATGAACTGGTACATATTGATATTCAGTGCAAATACTAACCACAGAATATCATTAAATACTAAGATCAGTGACATCTCTATCATTGTTGTCATGACTATCATGCTCATGGTCATTTGTATTATTCTCAGAAATTCATGGTAGACTATTTGTTTAAAAAAATCATACTGACGCCTGATTAAAACACACACACACAATTGTGGATCAGCATTAAGGAAGTATTGCATGGATTTTTTTTAGAAATCCACATAGCAACAATAACACTTTCATTCTTCTTCTCACGCCAGTTGACGTGTGTGTGTGTGTGTGTGTGTGTGTGTTTGCATTTTGGTTGTACAGTGACCTTGGGTTACTAAACTTACTATGATGATGATGATGATGATGATTATTTTTATTATTACACTCAGGTCAAGCATACTCCATATACTATTTTCTTTTAGCGGGGGGGGGGGTGTGTGTGTGTGTGTGTGTGTGTGTGTGTGTGTGTGTGTGTGTGTGTGTGTGTGTGTGTTTGAATGCCTGTTGGTCAAAACCGCATGACACAATTTGTAGTTCTACATAGTTACTTCATGTAGTTGAGCATCATTTCTAATGGGAATGATTTGGGACAATATATATATATATATATATATATATATATATATATATATATATTCTTGTTTTATTTAAGTTTTCTGATTTTGGAGAAGACTTAGATTATAATAAGGAGCTACCTAACACGTTCATAAGAATTGCATAACCCTTTGCAGGAGGATTTATAAAGGGCTTATATCAAAACCTTTAAGGTGATTGAAGCTTTATGTAGTATTGGACTTAGTTTTTACATGAAATGTGGATCAACTCCTCATCGTGAAGGTTTGTTTTCGGTGTATAGATATAGAAGTGTAGACGATATACATTAGTGATTATTACTGTGGTTTGAGAATATGAAAATAGGTTGTTCAGTGGACATGGGCTTGGCTATAAAGAAATGTACAGAGTGTTTTTATAGCAGTGCAAGATAAACACCAAATTAATTGCTACTTTAATTTGCGGTCCTGTAACTCATTCATCTGATACTGTATATATGCTTCTTAAATACATGAACTAGTGCTTCATAGTAGTTTTGAGTTTCCTAAAAGGTAAGATGACAGATAGATACTTCATAGATGATTTCCTAAAGTGTCATGAATGTAACATTAGTAAATGACAAGTTTACTAATTTAGGATTAAGAATGACAGATTTTTACAGTCTTAACCAGTCAATAATGACAATAGAGGTTCCTTCTCACCTAACAAGTTTTGATTTAAGGCTTACATAAGTCTTCCAGCCTCACTGCGTAAAAAGGTTCATCCAGCACTTCTGAATGTGTAATGGCTCCGTGTACAGTAGGCACCCTTCAAAAAAGCTTTTGAAAGTCTCAGCTGAACTTCCAGAAGGCTTCCTCTCTGCAATGAGCCACTAGGTGGAGCTGTGATCTTTTTGTAAATGCGACCGTGTGCGTGTGTGTGCACATGTGTGTAAACCTGGGAGTGTATTTTTCTTATACAGGTAGGTGTTATGCTGTGTGCAATTGGACAAGCGTATTTCTGAGACCAACTTGATAATTAGAAATAATAGAGCATATAGCGAAAGGCCCAACACAGAATTAATCGATTTCTCTTGTCGGGTTAATGTATGACTGGGATTTGTGGTGCAACTAAATCAAGAATCATTGCATTGGATTCAATGAAAAATACATTAAACGACTCGAAAGTCGAGGAGAACAAGGTTGTTTTTTTTTTTTTCTTTTTTTTTAGCTGCTCATTGGTCAAGCTGTCCTTCCCTTTCCGATATTTCAGCACATATTATTCAGGTAATGCAACTGTTCATATTTAGGAGTTCTGAAGACGGTGTCAGTACTTTGAAACTGTTGTTCCTCGGTGCTGTTATTGGCTCTGTAGTTGTATTTGACGGGTTACACTTGTAATGCCCCTTTTCTTGTGAGCTTGAAATGGTATGATTGACTGTTTTTAGCTCTGGGAGATTGATGGTGCTGTGGCTGGTTTTTACTGCTAAATAGTTTGAACAGGTAGTGGATGTTAAAGAAAGTATCAGGCAATATAATGTAGCTTTGCTTTTTAGTGTTCCCCCCAATAAATAAAAATAAACCAGAAAATTTAACTGCCTCTGGATGCCAATTCGATCTACTAAAGCTAAGCATTTAACTGTCCTCCATGCATAAGTCTTTGTTGAGAAATGGCCAGAATAATGTATGAGCTCTTTAAAATGAATTGCTGTCAATTGTTTTAGAATAATTGGCATTGATTTAGCAGTTAGAAGTTGATTTAGTCAAGGCTTTTTAAAGCCGCTAAGACTAAAAGTCTGGCTTTAAGTGTTGCTGCTTTCCCTCTGACTTTGGTGGCAATTAACCCATGAATATTTTTTTGTCATAATAAGAAGGATAAGTTTGGCATAGAAAGAGAAAGGAGTATTATTATGTTAATATTTTCTAGTATATCGTTTGAAACTCAATCAACATACTGAATTTTATAATAATTCACTAGCATCAGGATTCATAATTGTCCATGGTCTAATGGTTTTTCTGCGTGGTCCATGACCTTGTGCTGAAGATTGTCCAAGAGGAGACATGAACACTCAGCGCATCAGAAATCAACACAGCAATTAATGGCACATTAGGTGCATGTAGGCTGTGCGTGAAGTTTTTTTTTTTTTTTTTTTTTTTTTTTTTTTTTTTTTTTTTGTCGTCTTCTCTGATCCTATAGAAACAGGCAGAAGCACTGTGCACCGAGATATAGAGAGATTTAATCTAAAAGACATGGCGGAGAAGCTGATGTGAAGGTTTTTCCCTATTATTTAAAATAGAAGTCTTTACTTTTGGTGCATTGTTTCAGCAAAGTGATTCATACTCATTAAACAGGTTTGTAATTATTCGATAGGTCAGTTACATTCTTTGATATAAAAAGCTCAACGTATTATTTTTTCTAATCATCCACTTGGGAGTGGAATGTGTGTGTCTCTATATACAGAGAGAATTTGCTTTTCTCCCTTTGGAATGCATTTAGATAATAACTGAAATGCCATACCTCGATCATTTAGAAGTTTAAAATGATGAAGAAAGATTCATGTCATATAAAGGCTATGAAAAGACCATCTCTTGAAAACCAGTGTAGCAAGACCTTAGATCCTTTAGATCAAGAAAAACTGAATTCGAACTCATTTTAATAGCTAGTGAAACTATTTGTATACGATCCTTGAGGGGAGAGTGGACTTGATAGCAGTGACGTTGTAACTTAATAATAAAACTAGAACAGGAAACCTACATCACGTTAGCTTGATGAAAGACTTTACCATTTTTATTGTCTCTAATAATAATTAGTTAAAGTTCAGTTTTAAGCTGTCAGTGCTTTTTAATATAGAGGGCATCGTGGCATTGTCAGCTGTCACAATGTTCAATTTCTGAACTCTGTACTGTGTATTAATGGGGAAATGTTCAAGATTTTTCAAATACTGTTACAAATAACAGCACAAAACAAGCCACAAGCAACTCAAGATGGCTAGAAGAACAAAACCTTGGCGAGAAGAACAAAAAGAACAAGGAGAGTGGGTTTAAAAACAACAACGATAAATGGAAGTTTGAAGAATTGTGTTCAGATTATCTTGAAAAAGCTGCTTTACAGTTTTATAGTTAAACTCTATAAGCAGTTGCGTTCTAGCCACAGGTAGGATATGATGGCATGAGGAAGAGTAATGTGGGGTAAGTTGGGAATATACTGTAATGTATGTCATGTATGATATACATGATATTGTTGTACAACAATTTAAGTCTATGGGAGGAAGAAGGTTAGTGTGGGCTGAAATGTCATGAATGAGTTCTGGTCATGAATAGTAAGAAATGTTATAGTATTTGGATGAAATGTTAGGAAATAAGCTTAGGGTAATGACAGGAAGTGGTGTGTGTGTAACAGTATAAAAAGAGAGGTTAGGATTAACTAAGTTGTCTTGTATTAAATGACTTTAAGTAGAATATGCGGTTTGGTTGTAGTTAGATGAAGGAGGTGATTGAGCAAAAAGTTATGAAATAGAAATGAAGAAGGAATGATAGGGATAGGTAGTTAGTAGATTTTTGTGTTAGTTACTACAGAGAGCAGATATTACAGTGGGTCAAAACAGATGTCTTAGATATCCTTCAATGGCATTAAATAGTATGTGAAATATAATGGCTGTTGGCCGAGTAGCAAAACAGCTGGAAAACTTGGATAATTTATGAAAGTTATGGAAAAACTGGGACGAGGGGTGAATTACCTAGTTACACAACACCAGGCAATTGGATTTAATTCATATTTGAAAACGAATGCTGTAACAACACTGCATTAAATCAACACACGCAGTACATGCTCTAAGGAAAGAGGTCTCAAACCTTTTTTTCAGACAGGAGCCTCTTTAACTGTAGAACAAATTTCATGGACCCCTTTAGCACAGATTTATTTTATGAACTTAATCCTAAGAAAACTATTAATATACGTATTAGGCTCCTTATTTAAATGTGTGAAATAATATTTTAGCTATTTATTAGAGCAAGAGAACTTTTTATTCCTGAACTTTCCAATGCATTTCAGTCGGAATTATTTACAGGCAACTTGTTTTTGATTTATTGTAGTTTAGATTAAACTCATTTTCAGTAACTAGTCAAATAGGCTAATAACTATAAGAATGTAATAATAGATGTAGTATTTTTGATGATGGCGATTTATGATTACCACCACGTTAAAAAACAAAACAAAAACAATAATCAGACACCTAGGCAATGCTTCACAGACCCCACTTTGAGAAACGCTGTTCTAAGCAGTAGTGCCCATAAAACATAGTGATTATGTATCATTATTCATTCTTATTCCCATGGTTGGTCATCCTTGTAGTTTATATTTACAATGCTGTATGAACTGAAATGATGTGATCGTTTTAACTGCCATTTTCATGTTACTGTGTATTATACTTTTTCCAGGTCATACATTAGTCTTGCTGAAATTTAAACCCATGCAAACGTAGAGCTTTACCTTCAACATGGTGCGTTTCATAGGACTTTTAGACCAAAGTATTTTGTAGTCTAAGCACCTAAAATGCTTCAATTTAGATTTTATTCTAATGAAAAGGCTTCACAATTAAAATTGTGCAAACTGATCTCGAAGTCAGCCAGTTTGATTTTAAGCATGCTAATCTGCTTTGAAATGGGCTGCTTTATTTTCCATCAGGATTAAAGGAATAACATGCACAAGCTCACAGTTCCCCCAGCCTGAGTAGAACAATTTTGAACCCTTTTCAGGTGGGCAGAAGCTGAAGAGATACAAAATAGCCCATTTTTGTCTGTAAGAAATGTCTTGAGTGTAGCTGAATTGTAGCATCATAGTTTAGAAAGAAGACTCAAAAATATATTTTAAGTAATAAGGTGTCATTTTAACAAATAAGAGAGGTCTGTTTGGGGGCGGGGCGGGGGGGGTCCTCATTCTGTCTTGGTAAAGCCTTTAAGAAATTGAACATACAAAACCAAAAAAAAAGATGAGGCTGAGTAGCTATTTTCAGGCCTTTTGAACCAAGAGTTTAAGTATCGTTGTTTGGGGTCTTGTTGAATGGTGGACAGCAAATACTGTTGTTATTGCTGATTGAAAAGCTACAAGGACTCTCATAAAAGCTGGGAAAAAAAGGATATATAAGACACTCTGCTGTCCTCCTTGTTGAAATGTTCTCAAACATTTGCGGTTCATAGTAGTATAACACAATTAATTTATATACAGAAAAGTGAAAGATGTAGCTTTAAGAACACACTTGTGATTTCTGAGGAAGCACAAACTGCTGCTATACATTTCTGATTGGCCTTGAATCGTAATTGGACAAAATGGGTGTCTTAACTGGCTATTATTCTATCAGAGGTTAGTTAAACTGGGTTCTGAATTTGCTGGGTCCAGACAAAATAAGTATTAACTAATTATAGTTGTTTAGTATACAGCTCAGTTGCTGGGTTTAGCTTGTTTGAGCAGGTAATTGGGCTGATACTGGGTAAATCAGCATGCTGGGTTTGGAGATGCAGACATGAAAGGAAACATGAACACTGCGTCAAGATTCATAGACTTTTCCACTGCGCCTGTCAAGACTAACCAGAAAAAAGAAGCGAAACTGTGTCACAAGGCAGTGTGACACACACTTGGAGGAAAGTGCTGTCTGCCCTCTTCCGCATACATGATCTCACAGATGCCCACGATTGTCAAGTGTTGCCATGATTGACAGGGGAAAGAGATTATGCTATCCCTCTCCTGCAGAAATCACAGCCAATTTCGCACCCTTGATTCTCCACCCCATTGCTTTTTTGTTTGACTTCATAGCCAGTGTTTGACTGCTGACAAAAACAATGCAAGCTAACATTATTTGACAGGAAGATATGGCTGAAGTTGTCCACTTCAATTAAATAAGACAAATGAGGTTTTGTCTTTTTTTTTTTTTTGTAAAAGTTTGAATGATCAGATTAAAATTCACATAATTTACAATTAAATTACCTGAACTATGTTACTTCTAGCTAGTTAAAAAGTATCTCATGTTCTCACTGTAACATTTCTCTGATTATCAGCTAATACTGAAGTCAAGTTAATTAATCCTGCGTTTGATATTCGTCACTCATGATTTCAAAAAGTACATGGATGTGATTTTGAGTAAGTCCAGTTTTAGTCGAGTAAGGCTGCTTTCACACTGTGTGTTTTTGTAGAGAAAAAGTGCTGCATGAAGGTTTGTGATGATGTGAAAATAAAACAAACAAACAGAAAAAGGTGCTCACATGACATGCACACCAATACCATATGAACTTGGATGTCTATAGTCAAGCAATGTAGTTATTTCTACTCACCAGTTGGGTAAAAAAAAAAGGAAAAAGCAAACCGGCCTGCTGGTCAACATCCTAACCCAACCTCATTGGATGCAGTGCTGGGTTTCCATATAGACGGTATGCACGTGACGTCACGGTGGGTGGAACTCACCGCAGTCATGCCCACTGAGTGGCAAATAGACTGACAGAAAGCAAGTGTACAGCGTGAATTCTGTGAAAACACAGAAAAAAACGCATCTACAATGGGGGAAAAAGCTATTGTGCGATCGACTTTGCTAACAGATTCAACAAGAATTCAGAGCTACAGTGGCAAGAAAAAGTATGTGAACCTTTTGGAATTTCATGGTTTTCTGAATAAATTTTCCATAAAATGTGATCTGATCTTTATCTAAGTCAAAGGTATTGATAAATATAATGTGTCTAAAATAATAACACAAAAAAAATTCTGATCTTTCATGTCTTTATTGAGAACAGCCAAAAAAACCTCATAGTGCTTGTGGAAAAAGTATGTGAACCCTTGAGTTAATGACCTCAAAAAATCTAATTGGAGTCAGGTTTTAGCACACCTGGAGTCTTGTTAAGAAAATGAGTTTGGAGGTGTGGACTACAGCTACTTTGACTGATAAAAACCCCTCAAACTTTTGGAGTTTGCTCTGCACAAGAAGCACATGCTTATGTGAGCCATGCCTCACCAAAAAGAGCTTACAGAAGATCTACGATGAAGAATTGTTGATTTACATAAAGCTGGCAAGGGTTACAAAGTGATTTCAAAGACTTTAGAAATTCACCAGTCTACAGTTTAGCAAACATTCTACAAATGGAGACACTTTGGGACTGTTGCTACTCTACCAAGAAGTGGACGCCCAGTCAAAATGACACCAAGAGCACAACGAAGACTCATCAGTGAGGTAAAGAAACAAACCCGAATGACAGCTGAAGCTTTGAAGGCATCATTGGAACTGGCTAACATCTCTGTTCATGAGTGTACAATACGTAAAACATTGAACAAGCAGGGTATCTACGGCAGGACACCACGAAGGAAGCCACTGCTTACTAAAAAGAACATTGCTGCATGCCTGAAGTTTGCAAAAGAGCACATTGACACTCCACAGCGGTATTGGCAAAATGTTTTGTGGACTGATGAAACTAAGATTGAACTATTTGGAAAAACCACACAGCACTACATCTGGCGTAGAAAGGGCACGGCATATCATCATAAACATCATCCCAACTGTAAAGTATGGTGGAGGAAACATCATGATTTGGGCCTGCTTTGCTGCATCAGGGTCTGGCCAGCTTGCACTCATTGAGGGGAAGATGAATTCCCAAGTATATCAGACAATTCTTCAGGATAATGTGAGAATGTCTGTACGTCAGCTGAAACTGTGTAGACGTTGGGTGATGCAACAGGACAACGACCCAAAACACCGGAGCAAGTCCACAGCAGAATGGCTTCAGAAAAACACAATCCGCCTTTTGGCGGGGCCAAGTCAGAGCCCAGACCTCAACCCAATAGAGAGGGCTAAAATTCCTCCTGAACGATGTGCAGGTCTGATCCACAGCTACAGGAAGCGCCTGATTGAGGTTATTGCTGCCGGGGGGGTCAACCATTTGTTAATTCTAAGGGTTCACTTACTTTTTCCCCGGCCATTTTGAATGTTGAATGAGTGTGTTCAATAAAGACATGAGGTATCAGAATTTATTTTATGTTATTATTTTAGACACATTTATATTTGTCAATACCCTTCACTTAGATGAAGATCAGATCACATTTTATGACAAATTTATTCAGAAAACCATGAAATTCCAAAAGGTTCACACACTTTTTCTTGCCACTGTATCTTTTTACAGAGTGCCAAAAAAACCATTCAGTCCTTTTTTTTTACTAAGTCGAGCAGTGTAAGTCTAAGTTTTTTTTTTTGGCACATAGTACTCATGTTGAACAGTGATGATGAATTTGCTACATATGTCTGTTTAAACGCTGCCTATTTCCACTGATGAATAACTTTCATTCTCTAACTGTGATTTAGCTTCACAAATATATAAGGTTAGTAAGTGGAAGCAGTGTTCGCTACAAACAAACTAGGACTAACTAGCTTATAGTTTACCAGATAAAATTATAATAAAATAAAAATATTTGTACATTCCTATCCACATACAACCAGAATGTTTATTGGTGTTCTTGTCACTTTCATTTCTCCAACAAATCCACCCTTGAAGTAGGACCAAGCGTCAAGGATTTTGTACGCCTTCAGGCTTCAGGTATATATAAACGTCGGGAAAACCGATTTCTGGCCACATGCCAATGTCCATAGAACACAGGTTCTTGGGCAAGTTGTAAGGGTCACTTTCGAGTCCAACTGTATTTAATTTAACCTGATAATCGTTAGTTATACTAGTGTTTTCACAGCTTCCCCTATTAAAACCAGCCATTTTGCTGGATGTTTTGCCGCTCAGTCCGGCCGAGGGGGCGTGTTCCGGCAGGAAAGCGACGTCAATGCATACCCTGTATTGACCCAAATTGGGTTGTTTTATTATTTATTTATGTATTTAGTACTTTTGAGTGTAGTTATTCCAGTGTATAGTATGACAATTGTGACAATGTATGACATTATGAATTGTACAGATTTTATAAATGTTACAAATTAGTTTTAGGATTTTTAGTGGTGTATATAGTTTGAAATTTACTTTACTTTCAATACCAAATACACATTGATATGTTTGATAATGACATTGATTTTTTTTTTAAAACAATAATTCTGCTGCCCTTTCCATTGCATTTGGCTTCCAGCCACAAACTGAATTATGTTTGCTAATCATATAACGGCTATTATTTCATCCACATTTTCCTCATGGCAAAAATAATTTTGATTCAATTTGAAAGCAGAGTGTTCACTGACAAAGCACAGGAAAACAAGCAAATAATCATTTCTATCTAAACAGCTAACATTAAAAAGTATTCGTTTTGAGAACAGCACACAGGAACCGGCCAGTGTTTGTTTACTCAGACACCATTCATGCTTATATTCCCAGGAAACCATTGACTATTTCTGGCATGTTATTTTCAAGAGTGAGGTTAACATCAGTTTGAGGAGAATTCTACAGAATGGCTCTCAATAATGATCGAAAATTCTAGCCGTTCTCTTTTCCTTACGCTACATGCAGTGCTTGAATCTCTCTATGGATTTCAGGCCTCTCTATAATCTCTGCTTTTCTCCTTTCAAACACGCAGACGTGCGCTTAAATAAAGGAGACGAGACTCTTGCCCTCTCGGCACAGTTAAAGACATTGTGATTTATTTGTCCTTTAATTCGGATGTCCTCCGTTGTTTGCAGCTTGCGGAAGGTTACCTGCTGACAGTAATTTCTGTGGTTTGTGTGGATTCTGCTGGCTAATAGCGCTCTCTTTTACTCCGTGTTTAGCCCCAATACGACAGCAGGAAGTAGGAAATAAACAGCAGTTCCTATTTACCCTGCCAATTTCGCTTGATGCTCCATGGTGTATTGAAATGAACTGGGCTGTTTTCTAATACCGTTGAAAGGCAGGGGCCGGCAGTGGCAGAGATAGATTGTAACAGGCAATTACGGCAGTCCAGCCTCTGATTAGAGAGCTGCCCGCTCGTCCAGTCAACCTGACTGCCGCCTCTTATCATGATGAGGATGAGATTGGCCCGGACATTGTTTGATTGCTTTTAGACATATTTACTAAAACTAACACCTCTGCCAGTTTTACACCTTCCTGCCTTGCATCTTGCACAGATTTGTTTTTCCAATGTGTTTTTTCTGTTCATGTTTGTTTTTTTCCTTTTCCTTAAAAAAAAAAAAAAAAAAATTCTTACATCAGAAAATGAGTCAACACTTTACTTCCAGTAGGTCATAAGTTTACATATTCCTTGCAGAATCTGCAAAATGTTTATAATTAAAAATAATAATAATAATAATAAGGGGATCTTAAAAATTCAGCTATTTCACATAACAGATGTTTACATATAGTCCACAAGACACAATAATAACTGAATTTACACAAATGAACCAGTTCAAAAGTTTACATACGCTTGATTATTAATACTGTGTGTCGTTGCCTGGAGGGTCCACGACTGTTTTTATGTTTTGTGATAGTTGTTCACGAGTCCCTTGTTTGTCCTGAGCAGTTAAACTGCCCACTGTTCTTCAGAAAAATCCTCCAGGTCCTGCACATTCTTTGGTTTCCCAGCATCTTCTGCATATTTGACCTCTTTCCAACAGCGGCTATATGATGTTGAAATCCACCTTTTCACCTGAGGACGACTGAGGGACTCGTACACAACTATTACAAAAGGTGCAAACATTCACTGACGCTTAAGAAGGAAACACGATACATTAAGTGTGAGGGGGGTGTAAACTTTTGAACAGGATGATTATTCAGGGCAGTACTAAATAAAAAACAAATGCAATTTTTATGATCGTTCTTAATTTTTGTTTTTGAATGATTAACAGTTTTGCAGATTCTGCAAGGCGTATGTAAACTTATGACCTCAACTGTCCGGATTATGTTACAGTGTCATGACAACTGAGTTTGTTGCTGTAGCTTTAATTCTAGTGTGTCAGATTCACGCAAACATGAAAATGAACTCTGGGTCAGAGAAAATGTACATAACTCTGCCATAGCACTATCATCTGGTAGGTTTTCATAAAAATACAGAGAAATGTTTAAGGGTCAAGAAAAAATGTCATGAGAGAGTCGGTTAAAGTATGTCATCCCAAAAAAGTGCCACGACACAACCTAATGTCAACTTTGTCACTTGAATCGGATGTTAAGTTAACTATGCGATCTCAGAAACACAAAATCAAGCAAACGCTGCAATATTCAAAGGAAGTTACAATTTTTCAAAACGATTTTCCACAGATTTGGGCCGAGACGCGGCGAATGATGTTCTCACGACGCACTTTCAGCCAAAGCCCTCTTCGATTCATGAGTACAGCTTAAAGGTCTCACTTACCTACAAACATCACAGAGAAAAACTCTGCAAAACAGTTTTGCGCAATTGTAATTTCATCAATTCAAGTAGTTTTCTGCAAAAAAGCACAAAAAAAATCTCAACAAGTTACGTTTCGGATTTTTGAAAAAAGCCGGCATTTTTGGCTGCAACAATCACAAAAACATTTATAATAACCACTTGTTGGAAAAGCCTTTATAAATGTTTATATAGGTTTATGTCAGTTGTTAAAAAGGGCTTATGTAAGGCTTATATAGGTATCTGGTAGCACTATGAACACTTTAAGCAAATTGTTACCGAAAAAAAAAAAGTTTTCAGAGTTAAAATGTGACCTTGCTAGCATTAATAAACAGTCATAGTGAGCTGCTGTGGTGCTCACACTCATTTAAACATGACCTCTCGTGCTGTCTGGATGGTGGTAATGCAGTGTGTTTTATCTCTGAGATTGCTGCAGTTTGACCATTTGAGACTTTTTTGTGATGGCTTTTCCTTTTTAAACTTGTGCGCTTGGGGCTAAATCAGTTGATAATGGTTGAAAGCATAAAAGAGCATAAAGGCAGTTCCTGTTGGAGACAGAGTTACAAAAAACGAAGGGAAAATGATTTTGAAATGGGAAATGTAATTTTGCTGTTGTTGCTTTTTAGCCTCCCTCTATCACATATTTGATTTACCCCAGTACTTGTGCTGGTGGATATTATCTCGTGGATATCATCCACATAAAACAGTACCTGACTGCAAGCAAGCTGTGGACTGCTCAAGCATGTCCATAATGAGAAGTCATATAGCTGATGACACGGAGACTTTTTCCCCGAGTGAATGAAAGTGCAAACATTGTCATCGCCATTAAGGAACATGCAGACAGATGATGTATCAACTGCAGACTGTTGTTCAAAGCCCACTGTCCACTCCTGGTGAAAGTGCACCATGGTCAGTATGAATCAAATAGAGCTGTGCCTTGGATTGCTGGTCCATTAACTACAATATCCATTCACACCCTGCTAAGGCACTGTGCTGGACCGAGAAATAAAACCATCATAACATTTATGATGCTCTCAGTATGTTTATAGACTTTGACCAAAATACTCCGTGTGCACTGTATGTCTGAGCCACTCAGTAGGAGTCCAGTATCCATGAACAAATGCACGGTGCAATCCTAGCATCTTGGCACAGCTGTGTGTTTACTGCCACCTAAATTAATCCTGAGGTTTTTTTCTGCACCACATGTGCTATGAATAAAAAAACATTCAAATGGCTTGGTTCCTGATGGCATTAAGTTCTTATAGTATTGGGCTGCAGGAAGACCTGCAGCGTGTGAAGGACAGCACTAGGCTCAGACTCCATGAACTACTGATCACACGTTTTCATATTTATGTCCAAACTCACCTAGTGCATCGAAGTTCAATGTAAAACCTTGTTCTATTATTTCTGGCTTATTCATTATGCCTTAATTAACATTTAATCACTAGAGACAGCCTTGATCTAAGTCTTAATGTAGCATCTCTTATTTGTGAACAGCTCTCCTTTTTAGCTTTCTTGACTGTACACCTCAAATCAAACTGGAGATTTGGGATTAATAAGTAAACATTGCAGAATATTGATGCAACAAGGTGGGAACTCTGCACAGGCTTTGATTGGACTCTTTTTATGAAGATAATTTGAATCCCAGCTTGTAGCCTAATAGCATGGTCAAGGCAGCACGCACCCACACAGTGGACATCCCAGCTATCTTGAGATAGAAGAAATGGGGATAGACAACATGGTGAACTTGCATAGAATAGGCATAAATCTCACTCCAGTATCACTATTATAGCAGTTATCAAAAAATACTGTAATTTATCATGTCCTATTTCAGAGCTATGACGCTTATGAAAGCGAAGACTGTGGAAACACACAATACAATGTAGAAGAAGTGAGATTTGCTCATGTATACTTTTCAATATTGCTCATGTATTTGCTATATATACAGCGAAGTCCAAATGTCTAAGAGTCCATTAGTGAAAATGCTTCTATTTTGCATTCTTTTCTAATTTAATACAACAAATTAGATTATTGACAACAACATGAGTAAAAAATAGTAGAATCTGTAAAATATTGACCTATTTTTCAGAGTGTCTTAGTATTTGGTACGTCCCCATTTTGCTTCAGTGACGGTGTGCACTCGAGCTGGCATGGACCCCAGAAGTTGTGCGAAACCTTAAGATCCATTGGTGTGTCCTGTGAACACATGCTTCAGTAGAAGAGATTGGGCACGAGTCTGACCTTTTGTACAAAGCAGTTAACATGGTCAATATCATGGTCAATATAAATGTGCTTATATTTAAATAGGGACATAAATAGTGCAGGATCTTGAATATTGGATATTCAAGATATTGAACATTTACTTTCTTTGTTTTAAATATTTCTGAATTTTAAACCTTTTGTTTATTTCTAAATTTAAATGAAAAACAAAACAAAACCATATTTCAATGAGGGCTCAGACTATTGGACCATATATCACTGAAGAGTGCCTAAGCATTTTAGAATTACAGTATATTGTGCAAATACATTTTATCTATATAAGATTTGTAGGATGTTCTTGAACGATGAACAGCCTTGAGGTGTATTTTAAGATTACCAAGAAAGGACTTCAGTGTTCTTAGCAACATGTAAGAGTTGAACAATAAGGATGTCTTGATATTTCAGCTAACATTTTCTTGAATGTTTCATGTACATCAGCTCCATGTTTTTCAAGCTTTACCCTCAGGTGTTGAAATGTCACAGTGGTAGTCAGTTCCCTCTGTATGATTGTTGATAGCCCTCTTTGAGAGAAGTGGTATATTGTAAGTATACAGTATAGGGATTGCGTTGGTTCATTTATTCACAGTTTCACAGAAAATACTTTTTAGGAAGACAAGCTATATTTGCAATTACAGCCATCATTTGGTTTTTGATGACCAGTGAATAAAGGCAATTAATCTGCAATGTTAGTAGTCAAGAAAAAAACCCCACAGAAATTGGAGTGTACTTAGAACTGATCCCAGTGGAACACCAGTCAAAAAGATATGCAATGTTGAAAACAAGATACCATAAATCATAAATCATTTGGTGATTCACTAGCATTGAAACCAGAGTGTTTTGTGTCCAAAAGATTGAACTCCTGCTGCTGAGATGATACTTGTGACAAAACCAGCCATTCCATGGTCTTGAACTGAAATAGTTTAGTGTTTTTGAATTGGAATTAGGCTTTGAAAGTAAAGGACTAACTTAAGCCAATTTGTAGATGGATGGGACTATATCACTTGTCATTTTTTCACCGATCACTGGACTCGGGAAGAGCAAACGTAATTTAAAAAAAAGTAATTAATCCCAAACAGCCAGCTCTTCCTTATCATATGACAGATACCAACCAGGGTCTCTTCAACATACATGAGCTCACAGACATCCAAGATTGGCTAGTCTTGCTGTGATTGACAGGGGTGAAAGAATATGCCATCTCTCCCACCCTGAGAGCATGGTTAGTTTGCTGCCTTGGACTCCTGGTCGTGGGACTGAATGAAGCTGTGGCTTCATGTACCGTATACAAGTGCATCTCAAAAAATTAGAATGTCGTGGAAAAGTTACATTTTTAATTAAAAAAATGGATCTTTCATGTATTCTAGATTCATTACACATAAAGTTAAATATTTCCAGCCTTTTTTTTTGTTTTAATCTTGATGATTATGGCTTACAGCTCATGGAAACCAAAAATCCAGTATCTCAAAATATTAGAATAGATTAGAATGTATTATAAGAATTTATAATACAGAAATGCCACAGTGTCGCATTCCTAGTGTCAAGCCACGCCTGAACCAGAGACAATGTCAGAAGCGTCTTACCTGGGCTAAGGAGAAAAAGAACTGGACCGTTGCTTAGTGGTCCAGAGTCCTCTTTTCAGATGAAAGTAAATTTTGCATTTCATTTGGAAATCAAGGTCCCAGAGTCTGGAGGAAGAGTGGAGAGGCACAGAATCCAAGTTGCTTGAAGTCCAGTGTGAAGTTTCCACAGTCAGTGATGATTTGGGGTGCCGTGTCAGCTGCTGGTGTTGCTCCACTGAGTTTTCTCAAGTCAAGAGTCAATGCAGCGTCTACCAGGAGATTTTAGAGCATTTCATGCTTCCAACTGCTGAAAAGCTTTATATAGATGCTGATTTTCCTTTTCCAGCAGGACAAAACTACTAGTAACTGGTTTGCTGAGCATGGTATTACTGTGCTTGATTGGCCAGCCAACTCGCCTGACCTGAACCCCATAGAGAATCTATGAGAGACACCAGACCCAACAATACAGACGAGCTGAAGGCCGCTATCAAAGCAACCTGGGATTCTATAAAACCTCAGCAGTGTCACAGGCTGATTGCCTCCATGCCACGCCGCATTGATGCAGTAACTCATACAAAAGGAGTCTCGACCAAGTACTGAGTGCATAAATTAACATACTTTTCAGAAGGTCGACATTTTTGTATCATAAATTCTTTATAATAGAATACCCAGATGAGGATGGGTTCCCTTCTGAGTCTGGTTCCTCTCAAGGTTTCTTCCTCATATCATTTTAGGGAGTTTTTCCTTACCACTGTCACCACCGGCTTGCTCAATTGGGATAAATTCATACACTTAAAATCTGTATCCTGTGTTTATATATTTCTGTAAAGCTGCTTTGAGACGATGACCATTGTAAAAAGCGCTATACAAATAAAATTTCATTGAATTGAATTTATTCTAATATTTTGAGATACTGGATTTTTTTTTATTTCCATGAGATGTAAACCATAATCAAGATCAAAGCAAAAAAAAAGGCTTGAAACATTTCACTTTATGTGTAATGAATCTAGAATATATGAATGTTCCACTTTTTAAATTAAATTATGGAAAAAATTAACTTTTTCACAATATTCTAATTTTTTGAGACACACCTGTAAGCTCAAGCAAGTAGTGTATGCATTTTGATAGGTTTACCCCCTTTTTCTGTGTTGAGAATATGCCATGAAGTCATCTGCAGTGAGATAGTGTATGGGGGTGGGGGCGGGGTGTTAAGGAGGAGGATTAAAAAAGAAAGTTGGAGAATAATTTGCATGGGTTAGATAAACATGCACTAAGCTTAAAATAATGGAAACTGGCTGTTTTCCTGCAATATTGGACATTTGCTTGCTTTATTGGAGAGATGGATTTCCTCTATGTTCTCTATGTGATATTGTTCTGTCAGATTTGAGAGCATGTGACAGCTGGGGTCTGGAAGATTGGGATGATTGTGAGACAAGATGGCAAAAATTGAGTCTAGAGATGGCGAGAGTCTGGATGAGGGTGGCTGCAGCAGTGTTGGGAGACTGAAAAATTGGTCACTGGAGGTAAAGTTGAGAGCCCTGTGGAATAGGAGGGCGTTAGATTTCTGTCTGAAGAAGGAAGCAGAAGAAGGGTTGAGTACTATATAGAATGGAAGAGTCACAAATTGACCAGATGGGTATAATTGGTGTCATTCTTCTTCTAAAACTTCTAGCTGAAAATGAATTTGACATTTTACCAGTGTGAATGGCAATTGGGAGTTAACCAGGTCAAAGAATGGGAGGTTGTTGAAGACTGAGGATCTTCAAGTAAGAAGCTTCTTGGGTTTAATGTCTGCTTAGCAACCAGTCATAAACATTATCTGTCATGAACTATAATTAGCAAAATATTACCACACATTTTCTGTGGCCATTGTTGAAAATTTCCACAGGGTTGTGCAAGGTCAGTCAGTGTATCATGAGGATCATTGTTTTTTAATTACTTAACGTCATTTGACATCACTTCAGGTGCAGTCGTTTTATTGAAATCTGCAGAAAGATTTCCTAAAATCTCCATAATGATGCGTTCAAGGTTTTGCAACATGAGCCAAACAATATTTTAGTCATGGCAAATCTATTAATCTGTCCTGGAGTTAGAGTGAAAATGGGATGATTTAGCAAAGAGCCTGCAGTGGCCCTTAAATAAATGCCAAATGGAAAACACTGAATCTTTTGCAAGGCATCTAAATGGATGGGTTAAAGGTAACACTGATGGCCCACTTGAGAGAGAATGAGCCTGCTCTTTTAAAAGATAATAGTAATAGCACATTGATTCGGGCATGGACTGTGTGCTGCAATGATTACTTAGTCTGTAGTAACAGAATTAAACCAGGTTTGGGTCATTTGAACCACATCTAATTACACTTCTACGAACTAACCTGTCTTCAGTGGACATAGATGTCAGGCACTCCAGTAGATGTCTTACGTTCCTTGAATATATTTCTCTTATTCAGTGTTACTGAGACTCTAAAGAAACAAACAGTGAAAAAAACATATATGCTATACAGCACCAATCTCTTTAATGTTTTTATTTTGTTGTTTTTGCTAAAAATGATAAAAACCCATGCCGAATCTTTAGTTCTGAAACATACTCAAGGTTCCCACAGGTCATGGAAATTTAATAAAGTCTATTCCAGTCATGGAAACTCAGGGAATTGTATCATTTTGGGATTGAAGTCAGGGAATATCAGGGAATATCAGGGAATTTTGTTTGTAAATTTTTCAGATGTATTAGCTAAAATGTGATATATATGTATGTGTATATATATATATATGAGAGAGAGAGATGATAGTGATATATATCAGTCTTTTCTTTTTCTTTTTTCTTTAGTGTGCTCATTTGCTGAAGGTGACACGGTGATGGGTTAAAAATGTACTTAAAATGGCTTACAGTACCTTGTAAATGAATCGATTTTATTTCCATTAAAGAAATATATTTTGTTTTATTAGGATTATTTTGTTTATGAAGTGTAAAGACTAGTCATAAGAAGTTTGTTCTTTTTAAGCAATGAAAACTAAGTTTTCCACTGAAAATGGCAAAAATATTAAGCAATTAATCATCTTAACAACAAATCATTGGTCATAAAACTAGCAAGACTAGACCTCCTGGGGGTTGGGGGGGGTTAGAGGCAACTAAATTTGGTACAATATATTGTATGCAGGTACAAACAAAAATAATATCTGTGAAAACTGGATTAAAAAATTGTGCACATCTCTAATTGAGAACAATAAGGAACTGTCAGAGCCAGAATTCACAGACCATGCTGACAAGAGCTGGCATTTCTTCCTCTAGCACTTTTCCCGTGTTTCTGGGAGCATTAAAAAACACCTTCCACTTTGGGTTAAAAAAAAAATCGGAATAGTGAGATCCAGGTCCAGAGATTTGGAGCACTAAACAGATACAGATTGTGGCATTGATTTGTACCATTAGCATAAAATATAGATAGATGAATTTTCCCATCTATAACACCCAAATGCAGCACATATACAGTATGCTTAACATTATGCTGCGTGTAAAAGCGCAAACATTGAAGGATCAAAGTGACGAGCAGGCCAGCTGAATTGGTCCAGGGAAGCCGAGCAGGTTGCCTGGTTTGAATAATCTGCATGAAAAAGCCTGCAGTGGAAGCCAAGCTTTGACAGAGAAGCCCACCTGAATGACATTTACAAATTACCCCGCCAAAAGTGCTCCATCCCCTGACCCCTGTGCCTGTGTTCTGCACCCGGTGAGATTTGCCAGCATTTTGTCATATAATTATAGTAAATCTCCTGAAAATACACCCCCCCCCCCAATCTCAACCTCACCCACTCCCCCACCACACACACACACACACACACTCTCACACACACACACACACACACACACACACACACACACACACACACGTGCACTCTCCCTCTCCCTCTCAGACACACGCACACACACAAAGCCGCACTGAATAGTAATGTCTGGGTGCTGTCCACACAGCCGCTCCTCTTGAAAAGCTTGGGGATTCAAAACCCCTGAAAATAAACTAGGCAGTTGGAGGAGGGAGCGCGAGCAGGACAGAGGAACGAGCGAGCCTATCTTATTCCTTTAATCTATCACACAGTAATAAAACAGTAAAATAAGACAATATTGACGATTTTTCTTTTATGTAAGTGTCTACTTACAGAAGGCAGGAAACTGACATATTTCTGAGAGATTGCTACATTTCAGCTACATTTGCAGATTGAGGTCTCTGCTTTCTGGTACACCGATCTGTGCTCCACTCAGATTCTTTCTTTGTTTATACGCCTTGTTCTTTTACCGTCATTCTCCTTGTGTGTATGCCAAGCGCATTCAGTACTACCAGGTAGTTTTCTTTCCTGAGTATATGTGTGTGTGTGTGTGTGTGTGTGTGTGTGTGTGTGTGTGTGTGAGAGAGAGAGAGAGAGAGAGTGACTGAGTGACTGAGAAGTACATTTGATTGCATGTAAGACAGAAATTAAAAGGATAATGTAATTGAACAACTTTAAAGTGCTGTGGCTGTTTCATGTACTCCTGTGGAATGGACCTAATTTGAGTGTTGTTATCCATCCAAGCGTGGCTGTGCTGAAGGTCAGCTGTCTGCTGTGAGGTACATGCCGAAAATGTAAAACGAGTTTTCCACCCTTTTCTGCTCTGTTCCTTCTCCCTGCTTTGCTGTCTCCGTCCCACGCTAGATACTCGCATGAAATCGTCACGTTGGTAAGCACCAGCAGGATAGAAACATGCCACTGGATTTATCAGAAATGACTTTTTAGAATATTCCTTAGAGTCAACCTTGAAAAAAGTGGTCAGAAATAGCTCTAGGAAAAAAAAAAGCAATGCTGATTTTCTGTCTTTATTTTGGCAAGATCTATGTAATTAAGATATACAATGATAGCCAAGATATTCATTCATTCAAGATATTCATTCATGTACCCTGAGATTAAAAAAAAGAATCTCTTATTACAATATATGGCTCAGTTAGGACAACATTAATTTCACTCTATAACCTTCGATTAGCCTCTGTGTAAGGCTGTTACTCTACATTAATCATAGCAATGGCCTATCTTTTTGACCACTGGACTTTTATACAGTAACAAGCTGTCCCTGACACCAATGGCTTAGTTTTCATCTGCTCTTAGAGAGCCTAAAACAAAATAATGAGAATACATTGCGAGTGCAGCTTTTGGGTCTTAATATGCAGGGCGAGTCATTGGCATTTACGTGTGCAATGTATCACTGTACCTCTCTGGCCCTTTAAGTCCATTGAATGGCACTCAGAATGAGGTTACTGCGCGCACAAGGTAAACAAGATCAGCCCGAGAGACAGAAGTGTTTAGACTAAAGAAATCTGGGGGACAAAAGAACAAAACTATTTCTTCTTCATTAGATAGCAGTCAAATTCAAAGTGGATGGGACGACGCATGAGGTCGGGACTGTCAGCTGGGCTTTGCCACCATAAATTTAGCACTCTATCTACAACCTCTCCCCCCCCCCCCACACACACACACACGCACGCCAACTGGTGTGCATAATATGCATACACTTGGGTATCTGAGTCTTGCTTAGTCCACAGTTCAAAATGGATGCCAGTATTTCTTAGAGGTTGAAGTTTTTTTCTATTAACAATACCTGAGATGGTAAAAGTCCTCAAAATCTTTACTCACTTAAAAGCACAATTATACATCTATCTAAATAAATCATTGAAATACTTGCGTATAAAGTAGAAAAGTATTCCTTGTTAAATTTACTTACTGTAGGAATTGTGCGAGGAAAAAATCACAACAAAATAAAAAAAACAAAACACCTGCCTTATATCATGCTGCTTTTGGTTACTGGTGGTAAATTGGAGCTCCTTTATCCATGGGCCCAAGGAACATAGGAAAACATTCACTAACTAAAAACAGCTTTATTCCTAATCTCTCAAATATTAGCTAGCATGATAATAAACTAGTTGAATACTAATGGAAAATATGCTAATATCACTGATCCAGTACTGACACTCTTAGTAACTGAGCTGAATCACTCCAGACATCTGTTGCCACGTTATGTAAAAAGGAATATGATTATGGCATAGTTCACAATAGTTTGTGCCACGTATAAGATCCTCTTTGTATCAGTTAAAATTGAAATCGGATCATAAAACTTTAATGGAAAACAAGACACTTTCATGTTCTCAGGGCAATAATCAACCTTATGTGTATATCATGAAAAGTGATACAGATTCTAATGAAAGAAGGTCGAATGTGGTTCAGTTTCATTTTGAATTTGTTTAAATGAACGGTATGAACTCTATCCTAGTCCCTAACACTAACTGTATCCTTTCTATCTCGTTTCTCTTGAGGTGAGCAAAAAAAAACAAACAAAAAAAATCCCCACAGATTTTGCTTTAGTGGTAGAACAGCACAGTAATATAGCTAAATCAGAACAGTAATATTTGCTTCAATGCAAAATTTAGAATTGCAGGGGAATCTCCTTTTATCTCCAGTTCATTTAATCTTTTCTTCACGGTATTGTTTGAATGTGTTTGGTATGTCTCACATTGATGTATTTAAACTCTTTGATCGAAGTCTGTTCTCAAACCAACGGCCTTTTTTTCTCGAGATGAAATAAGTAAAAGCCGCTTTGCCTGCAAAATGTATTATTTGTTGTTTGTTTTTTTTTTTTTTTTTTTTTACATCAAAAGTTTCATTAATTATTTCATCAGGTGTGGTGCAGGTGTGGGCTAGAGGGCTGAAGCGAGATGGAGGACTGAGAGACGGAGTAGCCCAGCTCCAGGGGTTTCTGGAGTGGCTGGTTAGGGCCCAGGAGGGGAAAAGCGTCAGCGAGAGAGAGAATGAGGGGGAATATAATATGAAAATGAAAATGTAAATGTGGGGGAAGCGGCGAGTGGTTTTTCCAGCTGGCCTAATCTTGTGTCCGCGGGCCACCGAGAGCGATCACTAACAGGAGGTCCTTTGAAATGCAGAGCGGCTCTGTGTGTAAATTGGAGCCACCCCGGTGGTGCGACAAGATGACACGTGGAGCCGTGACCTTCTCGCCTTAACGGGGCCAAACCCAGCAAAGGTAAATCTTGCACATCAGACAATTTCATTTTCAGCACAGAGGGGATGAGTCGCACAATGACAGGATCTTTTTAAATGATAATATCCCCTCTGAGGCATAGCATTATTTAGGACTTTTTTCAAACCCACATGCGAAGTCAAAGCCAGTGGGAAAGCAGGAGACCTAAACGTCGGTCAGATATAGTGCTACGTTCTCCTCTAAGTTGTTTCTGATGTTGTTTTATTTGACACATCTGGTTCTTTTGTGAACACTCTTTGCCTCTCAGTTGCCTCTGCAAACCCATAAGCACATATGCGTAATCCATTGATCCAATCCTTTCTTGTGTTATGCCTCGTGTTACGATTTTGCATATGGCACTTTGTAGCAGATCCCCTCAGAGCCACTCTATTTCATGGCAGCTCATGATATAACGTGTTAGTTGTAAGCATGCTTATCCGTGTATTTCACACTGGTGTAGGTTCATCCACACACAAGTGGCAAGTCTGTTAGCAACAGTGGTGCAACTTACTGATATTGAGGAGGCAGTACAATCCAGTCCCTTGACGTCCTCCTTCCTCTACTTCGCAACCATTGACTAATGGTTCAGCATTTTATTATGCATTGACTGACTGAGTCTTAGAGCTGGCAGTATGTGTTGGATGTTGTCGAACATCACTGGAACATTTTAAACTAATGAAAAATATGTCGGGGTATGCCGAATATGGTAATGTTTTTGAAAAAGATACAAGAAACTGTCAGAGCCAGAATTCATATATCATGCTGACACGGCCCACTTTTCTACCTCTGGGATTTTTCCAGTGTCTAAATTTTAGGCCACACCCACTTCTGATTTAAATCTGAATACACATATAGATACGCATATTTGGAACATTAAAGAGTTACAGATACAAATACAGATAGTGACAGTGCAGTGTATGAATTTTCATCTAGAAAGAATGAAAATAAATAAAAAAATAAATAAAGACAACCTGAAAGCCAGACCCTGACCTACTTACATTAGCAAAAAAAAAAAATTAATTTAAAAACGTCTACCACATTGAATACTTCTTAGTTTATGCGCCTGATCATACTGCATACGATTCATCAGTCACCTAAAAAGATAAAGTTTCTTTTTTTTCTGTAATCTTAACATCAAAATGCATGTGACATGAGTTTGGGTCACTGCTAAACGTCTTCTGAAATTTTGATTCAAACGTTCATACATGGGATGGGAACAATAATATGACTTGTCTAACCAAAGCCAAGCTAATATGCAAATATTATTTTCCCCTTAGGAATAGATCACAGTACATAAGAAAAAAAAAAGTTTTTTTTTTTTTTTTTCCCCCGTTTACTTTTTTTTACTGAATTAGAGGTACAGCATGGAAAATGTCATAGTTTTAACGCATCCATATTTCTATGAAAATATAACAATATATTGTAGGAGAAAGAATAATAGAGGCCATTAGTAATTTATCGTAAATAATGTGCCCAGGTTCAGGTTATTTATTTATTTATTTATTTATTTATTTTTACAGCATACTAATAGTGTGAGCGAATTGCTTGTTACTAGAATGCTACTAAAAATGCCGTGATTCCCGAATACATTTTCACAATACATAGAGTACATACTGTGATATACGGTGATATTTAGTAGATATTTAACAGTAGTGCTGCACTGTGGGGGGAAAAAGTCAGTGAAGTTTTCATATAATGTTTAGAACAATAAATGATTTAACAAGGAAAAGAAACAAGATGAAATACTTGATATAAGAATACACTTTAACATCCAATACAGTTCGTTGTGAATAACAATTCAATCTGTGTGCTAAATGAAATACCCCGGTTCCAATTAGTGATACGTTGTTACATTTAATTTATCATATTATAATGTCATATAGGTCAGCAATCTATATTCTACAGATCAAACAGACATTCACAAACAGCAGGTGGTTTCACCTTTATTTCACACTTTAAATGGTGATTAAGTGAAGGACTTGATAAAGAGAACACAAGCACGGAGTAAATCGTTTCATTAATTCTGAGTGAAAATGCTCTAGTGGTAGTTCCTCTGCTAGTTAATGCTGATGTTTCAGTTTTTCTGGACTGGTAAGAGCCCTAGTTGATATCTACAGCTTCGCAATAACAATAATAATAATAATAATAATAATAATAATAATAGTGAGATCCTTTTATATTTATTATTAGATGTGCAACTGTCATAGGAAGCTATTTTTCCATCATTGGCCAACTGATCCAGAATTCGTGTAAGCTTCATGGGAACTATTACTTGCCTCTACATCCTTGAATCAATGTGGCTGTTATGGAGTGAGCATTAAATAAACACTTCATGACAACATTTACTCCAGTGTTGTATCACCACGGTTACAACCAAAATATATTAACATAATAACACACACAATCAAAGGATGATTTGAGAAACTGGCTGGTGTGACACTGCGGTGCACTCTGCATACTAATGAAGCATGCCTGCGCTGGACTGCTCCATACAGGAGAGTCGGGAGGGATGAGAGAGATCGGTGTGGCATCTTCGGCGAACCTTGCCCTTCCCCCTGCCCGCTGCCGCATGGTGATAGAAAGTGACACTGTGATTGTGTGCGAGGCTCCGTCGTGCTCAGATGAGGGTGTCACTTCTGCCTAGGCTGATTGCCACTTTCGCAGCACAACATAGAGGAGTTAAATTGAGGGAGAAAAGGTCAGAAGCCAGTGGTCATCTGCTCTCCTCTCTCCTAAATTACTTGTCCTCTCAGAGGGGAATGAAAACAGACAGGGCTGGGCCGGGCTGCCGAGCTGAGACGATCCGGGAGCGGGTAGAGAGGAATGCAAACGAGACGAGGATGAGGAGGATAGGGTAGAAAGTGTGGACTGCGACAGTGCAAGAGAGGTCATCTCTGAAGGTCATGCTGAATTTATCTGCGGTTGACTGTTAGAATTCTCGTTTTTATACCGCTGATTGGCAGAATTCCCATGATCTGTCAGCCTCCCATTCCCATAATTCCAACTGCACCATTACGATACTCCTTACTCCATGAACATGTGCATGTCACTGTTGTGACAGTATTACAGTATGTCCAAACATTCTTGTTAAGCCGTAACATTCCCTCCAGAAGGTGGTGCTGTGAACTTGTGCTCTTGAACTTTCCGTCATGGCGATCCGACAGCCAGTGGGTCCTCTGCCTGCCCTCCAGAGACTAGCTAAGAAAGGTTAGTCGACGGGACGTCGCACAATTAAAGCAGAGCGGACCCTCACGTGACCCAGCAGCCACTGCAGCAGGGCAATTAACCTGCTAATACACTACACTGTCTCCACACCAGCCCAGACACCTCTCAGAGACACCAGAGAGACACTGGATTAGTCAAAAACAGTGTCATGTAATGGACAATCATACAACAGGCAACAGCATGTATGAGAGAAGAATTATAATAGGAGATTATATGCTTTCATGGCGTTTGGGAATGGATGTAATCTGGTGTATTGGAGGTTTAAGTTTGGCGAATTGGTGATGGGTATTTGATGTGGACGCTCACGAAAAAGCCCAACTACCTCAGATCTTTGAGTGGATTCAGTCGGTGTTTCATCTTCAGCCTAATTGTGAGAGCAGATGCAGACATGCTGTTTGTGCTCTCTACAGACTAACCCGGAATTTCCAGGAATCTCTCAGAGAGACAAAATATAGCACCGAGTGAATTTTCGCCAAGTCTCTCAGGACACGGCGCGGCGATCTGTCTTTACTTCTGTGGATCAAGACAATCATTCTTATTCATGAGCCACATATGGAAGATTAGTAGCACACACTATACTAAAAATAGTACCGGTGCAAAATTTAGTTTTGGCCACCTATTACTATGTCACTCCTATAGCTTAATCCTGAGCTCTGTATGTGTGTTTTTTTTTTTTTGTAGATGTGTGTGTGAGTGTGTGTAAGCATGCCTATGTGTGTGTGTACCCATGCAAGCGTGCCTCCGTGTGTGCGTTTGTGTGGTCTCTAAAGCGGTGAGATGGAGAATAAATATTTACCATCTGTGTTTCTGCCCCCCCTTTGCAGATTCCAGTGTGTTTTATCGGCTCTGGAGTTCAGCCATGGGCTTTTTTAATTTTCTGCTTTTGTGTTTTTAGCCGAGATTGACAGGCCGCTCGCTCCCTGGAGCATTGTTCTATTAATCTGTTTAATATGCTACAGAAACACTCAAGAGCAAGAACAGGCAGCCTGGTAATGGAATCGCAGCAGGTAAAGCGGGCTCGCCCATCCGATGGCAGCACAGGGCACCGGCCATATTACGTCGCGGCTGTGTGCTGGCGTGGCACAGTTCTGGGCATCGGAGGGGGTGCGCCACCGACCCCCTGCTGGGACCCTCTGCAGAGACAGACAGACGGACAGATGGAGGAGCTGAGGGGACCCTTCCCTGAAAAAAACTGCCACCTTCTGCGCACTCCCACACTTTGAAAAGACCCCTTTTTAATGCATCGCGTACCGCAGCCCCTGTGCTTCCTCTTTGTTCAGCACTACCTAATGACCCACTTTCAGCTGCAGATTTAGTCCCACAACTTCTTCTAGACTTTTAATGAATGGACACATGTTGAGACGAACTGAAAATGTTGGCCGTTACGCTGAAACATTGCTGTAACAGGAGCTGGATGTTACCAGATGTTATCATTTTACCAAAATGACTATGCATGGCTTCATAATTTGTTGTTATCTTGCCATAAGATTTTGATAGAAGAAGCTTTTACAATACAAACAATTGCATTTAAATGTTTAGGAAATAAATATATAGATTGGGTTAATATCATATATCTAGTACATCATCAGTACTCTACCACTCATTGCCTGTTTTTTGTTTTTCGCACCATTTTGTGTAGAGCTTGTTGTGCGTGAAAGTCCCAGAAGCATTTTCTGAAACAAATCACTGAAATCACATTTTCCTCCATTCTGATATCTGATGTGAACTGAAGCTCTTGACCTGTATCTGCCTGATTTTTATTAGCATTTATTAGCATTGCGCTGCTGCCACATAATTGGCTGATTGGATAATTGTATGAATGAGCAGGCGTACTGGTATTCCTAATAAAGTGGACGGTGGGTGTATATGTCATGAATGAAACGAAGCCTAACTTCATTGTTAACGCAGATATATTTAACCTGCACTCCAACTTTATAATCAGGTAATCAGGACTCGAGATGAATCCAATTTCCCCCGTCTTTAAACCGAGCGCCACTTTGTTTTCGAGCCGCTTCTCAGGTAGGCTTTAGGAAGACACGCTGTGTGTTTTGACAGCGGGGTGTCCAAGCAGTCTGTTAATACGTCGGGCAGTATATCTCGCTGAAAAACGGGAATGAGTATCAGTAAAATAAGAAGTATGCCAAAAAGAAATGAGCCTCTCTAATGAAATGAGATCCTGGGGAAGCTGGAGCAGTGTGAAGTGCAGGACTCAGATCAAAGTGAGCCACTGGTAATTAGAATACATGCTGAAGAGGAAGCTGGTGAGGAAAATCAGCATTTTGCTGGAAAATTACCTGTTGAGCTGTTAAATAAATTAGAAGTGTCTGGGGAGCGAGGGCTGCGTCTTTGCTGAGCCAGACATTGGGAGTCGCTCTCATCTCCTGAGGCAGTTCTTCACTTGCAACGAGGGGGAAAAAATATATATATGGATCTAATCTGAAGTTTTGTAACTTCTACCCAAAGGGACGTTGTGTACTTTTTGCAGATTTGTATTTGGCATTCAGTAGACTTTTCTTAAAGCTAGTAATGAAGAATTTTACCTGGTCAGGGTTTGCACTTTCTGTATTTATGTGTCTATATGGGTTTTTTTCCACATGTGTAAACCAGAGCAGCTGCTAGTCTGTATTTCTGTGGACATTCGAATCTATAGTGGTGTGGAGGAAAATGGCTACAAGCATGAATTGACTTGTGCTTGCCTCCTGGGTTATATGCTGTCTGCTGTATTGGGCTGTGCGACATGGTAAATGTCACCGATCGTCAGCTGCTTGTGCAGCGGCTGCCCTTGCCAGAGAAACTGCCGATGTAGCAGATCCTGCCTTTGATTTAGACACTAAAGGCAGCAGAACAGCAAAAGCACTGAAGCATGAAGGTAAATTCTCATAATTCACTGCCAAAAGGTTAGCCAGTGGCTGCCTCCTTTCTGGTGTTAGTTCCTAACAAATGTCACCTGATTGAAATAAGCACAACTGTCTGTGCGAGGCCTCTGGTGCCTTTACTTTGAAACGGATATATTTATTTGCCTTCTTTTTTTTTTTTAAACAAGGGATTAAATTTCTATTTAAGCCACAGGGATGCTCAAGGCCCAAGTGCAGCAGACACTTTCTAATGGTGTCTCTTCAGTAAGACTCAGACTTTTTTTTTTTTTTTATCATTTGACACACTGTTAGCAGGCTTGTTGAATTCTATTGTCGGCTGTGTTTGCAGCACAATCGTATATCTCTGACATGTAAATATCATATATCAGCATGTGTACAGAACGATTCTCATAGCTGTTCAAAATGTGAAAATTTAGTGATCACACTAACCTCATTTTCCACACCTTTGCAGATGGATTTGTTATAACAGTGATTTTGTGTTACTCTCAGAGCTAATTTTTTGCCCTGAAGCACACACACGCACACACACACGCACACACACACACACACACACACACACAAAATCTAGTTTCCTTTTCTGTTTTAATGTTGAAATGAGTTGTTTGCCTGTAATCGGAAATACGGCAGAAATTGTACTTCAGTATTTCCCTGTATTCATTATGTACCCACTCATTTGATTTACACCAGAGTGCTGTTGAATTCTCGATTCTGATTGGTCAGAAGGTGTTGATTAACTTCCTGTAACTGCAGCGCAGACAGTAGTTCTGACTGCAAGGTTTATATCAATGCACTCATTCTAATATGTTACCGATTCTATAGTAACCACAAACATGGACACTTGTATCGTGAATGCTCCACATAAATAGCATAATGTGGTGAGGTTTTGGAAGGAGTCTCCAGTGTCAATGTTAGAGCTTGACTTTTTTGTTTTCTGCCACAGGAAAGTCTTCACGAAAGATGGCTGTGTGGTTGCTTAGTAACAATGGCATTCTAAATTTGTCTGTCTTATTCACTAAAAAAAGACTGGCTGGTGAGGGAATGATGTTTTTATAGCTGCTAACTTGTTTCATGGACGTCCCGCAACATTAAACATAACTGTATAAACCATAAATGGATAAAACATATGACATGGCATTGCTTAATATATAGAAAATTGTAAGCATTGGCAAATTGGTATGGTATATGAGGGGAAAAAAACACTTTATTGGGAAATTATCAACTTTGGGGTGGTAATGGTAACCCAGGCTCCAGCACTTTTTTCCTATAACAGCATGTTTTAGTGAGCTAAGGGGTTAGTAAATGCAGTTTTTGTTTGTTGTCAAAGAGCTATTGGCTATTGATATCTGTGATTGAGGCTGATCATAATGCTGTTTTGGGGGCATCTGTTTGGTGTTTTTCATTAGACAGAATTATCAGGCAAACATCCAAATGAAATAATGTTTTCTGTGTTTGTCTCACTATAATTTGGATACCTTACAGGCCTGTGTGCGTGTGAGTGTGTGTGTGCTGTTGGACTTCTGTCCTGACATGGCTGCTGGTATATTTACAGCATGCTGGGGCCAAGGCTTCATCAATCTCCGAGCTATGATAAAGCCCAGAGTGGATGCTGCTCTCTCTCTCCCCCCAGCACCTGTGCTCCATCTCATACACTTACCTGCAAATTTGGCCTTGGAAATCAAACCCACCACACAGGCATACACAGTGGCCAAGAGTGGACAGAAGGGAAGTGCACAGGTTCACCCTATCAAAAGGCCCAGGTGCTGTTAGCATTAATTTACCAACCGGCTACTAAGCCTGCATATTCATTGAGTTACTACATAAGGCATGATTTGTAACAAGGCTATGGTTTGAATATTACCGTCTTTGACTATTGCAGAAACAGCGGGTAATAATACCGCTGGTCACAACTGACAGTGACATTTTGTTTTGGGTTTGTAAAGCTTTAATAGTGTTGCTGATGTACTGTATTAGTCACTGTACAATCAAATTACACATACACTTGACACCTGGAGACCAGCATTCAGTAAGTCATTAACATTGAGTAACATGCTGTAATTAATTTTGTGGTAATATGTTGACTATTTAGTCAATGCAGGGGGCACATGGTGGCCTAGCACGTTTGCCTCGCACCTCTGGGGTTGGGGGCTTAAATCCCACCTCTGCCCTGTGTACGCGGAGTTCGCATGTTCTCCCTGTGCTTTGGAGGTTTCCTCCGTGCGCTCCGGTTTCCTACCCCAGTCCAAACACATGCATTGTACGCTCATTCGCATTTAAAAACTTGACTGTAGTATGTGAATGTATGTGTGATTGTGCCCTGCGATAGGCTGGTACCCCATCCAGAGTGCCCTGAGTTCCCTTGGGTAGGCTCCAGGTTCCCCCACGACCCTGTGTAAGATAAGCAGTATGGAAGATGGATGGATGGATAGTCAATGCAGGTATATTTTGTTCACGTTATACAGATGTCTGATAACACGTGTTAATTTACTGGGTTACATTACTTACTGTTTAATAATGTTGAAATAAATGCTGTGGTTTGTTAATATTAACTAATACAGTACAGAATGTTAGTTAAGAGAAGCTTAATGTTAAGCCACAATGTCCATGTCAGATGTCAGTGTTCTACAGATATGATTACTGCATTTTGGGAATATAATGTTTAAAGCGATAGTTCACCCAAAAATGAAAATTCTGTCAATTACTCACCCTCATGTCGTTCCAAACCCATAAGACTTTCGTTCATGTTTGGAACACAAATGAAGACATTTTTAATGAAACCTGGGAGATTTCTGTCCCTCCATTTACAGTCCAAGTAACCAAAACTTTCATGCTCCAAAAAGTTCATAAAAGTATTGTAAAAGTAATTCATGCGACTCCAGTGGTTTAATCCCAATTTTATGAAACGATACAAATGCCTTGTGTGCGTAAAAAAAACTAAAATCAAGTCTTTATTCACAAAATATCTTCACTTCTTCATGGATCTCCATGTGACACAGTTTGTGTACAGCGTCCCTCTTCCTCTACTGTAAACAGTGCAGCGCTTCCGGATCCTGTTGTATCTCGAGCGGATGTTAAAGCGGACTTTAAAGGGACAGTTAATGATGTCATTCACAAATGTGTCCACTGGCATAACACAAACTCAGTGTAAAGTGAAGACTTGTTTTGTTTTATATAGTTTGATGTCTCAAGCATGGGACATTCTAGAACAAGTCAACCCATGTTTTTATTTATATTTATGGCATTTCGGCGCACGCCCTTATCCAGAGCAACTTACATTTATCTCATTTATACAACTGTGCAGTTGAGGGTTAAGGGCCTTGCTTAAGGACCCAGCAGTGGCAGCTCGGTAGTGCTGGGATTTGCATTCATGACCTTCCTATCAGAAGGCGAATGCCTTAACCACTGAGCTGTAGTAATAGTTCAATATATTCATAACTGATCAACTGATTGAGGTTTGGAAATGCACAGTTTCTATTATAAGACAATCCATTGAGTAATTTCATGTACTCACGTATAATAGCTAGGAATCAAATAGGGTCCATTTTAAAGTAATATAGCACACCACACCTTCCTTTAGTCTCTCACTCCAAAACAAGCACAAACATGCACACAGTAAAACAGAAAGCAGCTTAGCACACACACCGGGTCAGTGAGGTGAGGGGTTCAGTCCCTGATTGGTGGCATGCTCCACAGCCACTGTGCTGTTGCCCCAGGCGAGGCAAATCCTGCCAGGCTGACAGAAAATTACAGCAGGGACCTGGAACAGCCCTCACTTCCCACAGGCCATCATGTGCTAGCAACGGCCTGCTATACCTCGACAGCCAGGGTGACATCGCACACACATATACTTACACACACACACTGTATGTACATGCACAACTATTGACTCATTAGTGACTTGGGGCGCTCCATACAAATACTACAGAGTCCCACGTCTTCTGCCTAAGTATACACTGTTGTGTAAGTTATGTTTGTATAAAATACGTTCACACATTCATAGCTGCTTTTATTTCGTGTCGGTATCTTTATTTTCATTTTGATCTCTTGTGTAAATATCCAAAAGGACTGAACGTAGCTTTGTGTACTGTAGGATGGTGATAGTAGGAGCCTGTCATCAAGCATGGACCTGCTGTCCTGTTAGCATGCTTAAGAGCTTTGGGTGTGTGTGTGTGTGTGTGTGTGTGTAGCAATCCCCCCAATTCTCCCCTCCCACTTCCACTCCATCCCACCCTCCCTCCACTTTCTCCCTGCCGTCCTCTGTCCTACACGCAGAGGACATTAATCCAGCAATCTGCATATGTGCTGTGCGCCTCAGGAACCAGGCCTGTCCAGACATGCCGGCGTGTGATTTCACTTTGTTTTGTGCAAATTGCTGCTTCTGATGATGGGAATCTAATTCCCACCGAGCACAGAGGAGGAGGCTGCCGCGGTGGCTGCGGCTGCGGTGACAGAACCAGCCGCTGTCCTGTGGCACGGCGGTGTGTGCCTGCATGGTGCCACTCACACACACACACGTCGAGATGGGTGGGGAAGAGGGGGGCGAACACCAAATTGCTGATACACATGTAAGCAAATATCCTCTCAAATTATTCTCTCTCATCAGGCCTGAACCTGCAATGATGCTTTTTTTTATTTAAGCAAGTGAAGAAGGGTGATGTTTTGTTTTTTTTTAACGCTAAGACAGCTCTAATTTGCGTTGAATGCTGAATTACATGAACTACGGGGCCTGCATCTGGCAGCGCTTTCATCACCTTCATATTTCTCTATTTGAGGCTGCATATTTTGTTTGGGTCGATTTAAAGGCAGAAGTGGTTTGCAGTCTGCTGTGGCATTGCTTTATTTCTGATGAAATTGCCCGCTCTGTTAAGAATGTTTGCATTTCACAATAAATTGCTGTTTTTATTGGGGTCTTGAGTGCACCATTACCATCTGCTTATCACGGGTTCAATTCAGCACAGGAGGTGTGTTTTGTTACGACATACTGTATACGCAAACGGGACGAGGACACAATAGTGATATTTTCACGAAACCTGTTCATTTAAATGCGTAAACTAGTACTTTTGTCCAAAATCTTTGTGTTCCAGCATAAATGAGATATTTAAAGATCCCAAAGGTGTTGTCAAAGACTCCACATTTTTGGTTCAATTCACACTCCCAGTTCTCCTGAGACATCTTCAGCCATGTTGTTGGATGTTCTTTCCTGGGTTCTGTTGGGCTGAGAGATGTGCACTGTGGCCCAGCGGTACATCCCTGATGACTCGGGAACCTGTGATCTAGACAATTAGCAATGTGATTCATCCTACAGCACAGTGGAGAAAGACACCCAGTTGTGTACAGTGTAGCATTCATACACTGGAGAAATAGGTGTCAGTCCTGTACTTTACAATATAAATGACATAAATACGTCGCTGGTGGTGTTAGACAGCTGTCTCAGGATAAAGATAATCAAATATTAAACTTAAAAGCGATCTAAGAATTTGACAGTACTTTAATTTTGGTCTTATTTAGCTTATTATTCTAACATTTGACTGATTGTTTCATTTTTATATTTAATACATTAAGGAAGCATGTACCATATATATATTAATAAACCATCTCAGTTTGTAACACCAAAAAGATTTCATTCATTCCCCCTCTCTGTCTTTTAAATTGTCCATTGTATATTTTTCCCAGACCCATCTATGACACCTAAATAACTAGTACACAGATGCATAGATGTCTACTATTGTACTTCACAAAATCCCAAAATGAAACCACATATTGAGGGAGAAAAAGGAGTAAAGAAAGCTGGCAGAGAGAAAGTAGAAAGAAAGAGAGAGAGAGAGCGAGAGAGAGAGCAGCTGAGAGAACTTGTCAGGCAGAGTGTGTGAGCTGGCGAGATGATAATGTGGCATGACACTTCTGAAATGAGACACTGGTTGCCATGGCAAAGAGGCAGGAGGGACAGTCTCTCAAGAGGCCCAAATAAAACAAGCTGTAAATGATGTTTGATTAGACTTTAGATCATGTAACTATTCAGGACAGGCCTTTTGTCAGCTGATCGCATGCCCAGGCTTTTGCAATTTTTCACAGGACCGTTTCTGCTGCGGCAAAAATATTCTTTCGGTTTTGTTTCGTTTTTCTCTCTTTTTTTTTTCTTCATGCTTCTTCTTCACTGTGTCTTGTTATAAATCCTCCATTTCCCCTGATTGACTCACTGCGATGTGCTAAGAGCTTCCAAATTTGGAAGATACACAGAAAAGATTCAATAATAAAATTCAATAAGAAAATACGCTATTCTGTATAGAATTTTACTTAAGGATTTTTCATTTTATTTTTCTGCATGTGTAGGGTAAACAGGGGGATTTGTTTTAGTCTGCAAACCGGTAACTGGTCAAAGAATGGAAACGGCATTGGTTTTGCCAGATTTATTTATGAAACAGAGGAAACTTAAAAACCTCACTGGAAATCTGAGTTACAGTTGAACCTGTGACAAGGAAGTTTTATTGCTTCATAAAGTATAAAAACCTGTATTATTTTTGTATGGAAATATCTTCTGTTATTACTCTGGTTTACCAGGGGAAGGGGGTAGGCCTGTGTAGGTCTCAGGTGCGTTTCCATTCTTACATAGTCAAGGCAATTCTGTGCCTTTTTCTGTTGTCTAATGGCTGTTTTCATGGAACAACATGTTAAGCAATTTATTTTTTATTATAAAAAAAAAAAAAAAAATCATGCCAAACCATAATTTGGGTGAGTTTAAGTTGCAGAATTATGTGATACTGTGGAAAAAACAACAACAACAACCCTGATGTACACCTTTTTCCTTTTGGCTAAACCTAATAGCTAATGAAATGAGCGTGGTAAAATGAGTACTGTGGAACGTGGCATATTCAGCACACAGGGCCAACACAATGAGAAAAGGTGAGAAAAAAGTATATTAAAATAAACGAACCAACTTCTATCTAACGCTGTTACTTAGGGTAACTTGGTATGGTAGAGGGGGAAAAATATTACAATCCTTATCATACACATCCCATTAACTAATATGAAATTAATATTTGTATTAGAAATGATAAAATAGTTTTTAAAAATAGTAAATATAGTAGTAAATGAGAATTCTCTCTCTCTCTCTCTCTCTCTCTCTCTCTCTCTCTCAGCAAGCCCAGTGTATAATGAACTGCTTACCAAACCTGAACTAATCAAGTCTGACTGCTCTCTGTCATTGTCAATTACACAGCAGCCTTTGCCTGCAAAAGGCCAAATGGAGACTTAAACTACAACTACAAATTGAAAAGTAATGTGTGAAAGGGATGGAGTCAGATACAAACTTCCATGCACTACAGATTTGATTCTCCTCTCTTTCACCAAGAAAACTGGAAGCATAAGCTACAGATTAATCGGAGACAGCATCACAGGATGAAGGCTACATGCTCGACATGCATGTCCGTGGCTGTGTGCCTGGAGAATATTAAACAAAATAACATCTACAAGGGGATATGTCTATATCTTCTGTCCATAAATAGAAAGATTTATAGATTTCCAAATGTGTAACATTTTAAATGAAATGTGAATTTGTCAGTCTGAATTTCTGAATTTGTAATTTGATTGGGGGGCAGTACTGAATGAAAAGAATAAAGCCTTTAAACAAAATAATAATTTACATTGATCATCTTGTTCAAAAGTTTATACCCCCGTGGCTCTTAATGTATCGTGTTGCCTTCTTGAGCGTCAGTGAATGTTTGCACCTTTTGTAATAGTTGTGTACGAGTCCCTCAGTCATCCTCAGTGTGAAACGATGGATCTGAACATCATATAGCCGGTGTTGGAAAGAGGTCAAATATGCAGAGGATACTGGAAAAGCAAAGAATGTGCAGGACCTGGAGGATTTTTCTGAAGAACAGTGGGCAGTTTAACTGCTCAGGACAAACAAGGGACTCATGAACAACTATCACAAAACATAAAAACAGTCATGGATCCTCCAGGTAACGACACACAGTATCAATAATCAAGCGTATGTAAACTTTTGAACTGGTTCATTTGTGTAAATTCAGTTATTATTGTATATTATGGTATCTTGTGGTATATTGTATCTTCTGGATCTTATGTAAACATCTGTTATGTGAAATAGCTTATTCAGGACAGAATTAAATATAAACAAAATGCAATTTTAATGATTCCTCTTTTTTTTTCTTTTTTTTTCTTTTCTTCCAATTAGTAACATTTTGCAGATTCTGCAAGGGGTAGGTGAATTTTTGTAACTGTACAAGTTGTGCAATCTTAAGTAGCTAATAAACTTACAAAAATAGACTAGTTAAAGCTTAAATGTGAAACATGGTAGTGCATTTTTATACTCCAAATAATGTGACTAATGTTATATGCCAGGACGCTAAAAAAGGCTAGGTAGCAAAGTTACTATGCAGCCAGAGCAAGGTGGTGAACAGTTATAGAAACCAAGCTTTCACTAATTTCAATACTTTTCTCTTTTGCATGAAAGTTTTTATTGGAAAATGTGAGTTGGGTCAAGACTCTTCACTGTTCTGATGCCCAAGTGGTGGAATGAACTCTCCCTAGATGTCTGAGCAGCTGTCATTGACAGTCTTCAAACGATGTCTAAAGACCTACCTGTTCCTGAAGTACTTAAATTAGCGCATTAAATAAAAAAAAGTGTCATCCGTGTGCTTTTCTTACTATATTACCTCCCCAGCAGAGTTTTTTTTTTTTTTTAGTCCGTGACCTAGTGAAGCAGTATCAGGATGTATTTATTGATATCGACTTCAAAGCAAAGTCGCTCTAGATAAGGGCATCTGCCAAATGCCATGAATGTAAATGTAAATGTGAGTTGTCTTTTCTCTTTATTATACAGACTGAGAGATATTCAAGAATCTCAGCTGTGTGTCTACCTCTTCCCCATGTGTTTGGCTAATCAATGGCAGACATGATCAGTAATCAAAACTGTGTAGCTCAGTGGCAGTGCTCGCCAAAGGTCCACAATTTGGATTTGGCAGTCCACTGATCATTTCTGATCATTTATTTAATATATAATCCAAAATAATCTAAATGTAAGATAAACTACAACATACTATTCAATTACTGAAAGCACTGAAACTGGAGACTCGAAATTCAACATTTCTTACAGAAAACATCACCAATATGCGTGTGCATGTTTTTTAATCTGTTCATGTGGAGAATCCATCGTTTGCTCTTTGTAATGTTTGCACAGTTTAGGAACTTGCAGTTTTGAATTTCAATGCAAGAATTATACACCGTACAACTCTGTGTGTGTGAGAAATAAAGAACTTGAACTTAATCCAAGGCCGTCTTAATGAGCGGTTGCTATAGAAATGATAACATGTTAGAACGAGCGCATTACTGAACCTGTGATTTGGCTTGTGGCTGGAACCACTGTCAGGGCTGCTGTTATAGAAAATTAATCAACACCATCTGACCAATCAGAATTGAGATATCAACAGTGCTGGTGTGAAGGTCATTGGTGAGCATGTGAAACAGTCATGGTTTGTGTAACATGCTGGAGTCACTGAACACGTTCCCCCATACTGTTTCCTCCCTGATGAGTCCAGTGCTGTTCATGAACGGTTCACAAACTGAAGGTGCTAGTTTTTAATAAGTCTTTGAAACTAGGAGTGAATTTCTAGCCTTAAAGCATCTCTGGTACTAGTGCCAGCTCTAAAATCCATCAAAATCACATGAATTTAATTTAACCTCATGTTAAATTTGCTTAGGATTGATATCATTACTAGAATTCACCCATACCATGGACACACACGTATAAATACATACAGATGCATCTCAAAAAATTTGATTATTGTGGAAAAGTTCATTTTATCCGTAATTTAATTCTAGATTCATTACACATAAAGTGAAATATTTCAAGTCTTTTTTTGTTTTAATCTTGATTATGCTTACAGCTCATGGAAATCAAAAATCCAGTATCTCAAAATATTACAATAAAGAATTTATAATACAGAAATGTCGACCTTCTGAAAAGTATGTTAATTTATGCACTCAGTACTTGGTGGAGGCTTTAATCCTTTTGTATGAGTTACTGCATCAATGCGGCGTGGCATGGAGGAAATCAGCCTGTGGCACTGCTGAGGTTTTATAGAATCCCAGGTTGCTTTGATAGCGGCCTTCAGCTCGTCTGTATTGTTGGGTCTGGTGTCTCTCATAGATTCTCTATGGGGTTCAGGTCAGGCGAGTTGGCTGGCCAATCAAGCACAGTAATACCATGCTCAGCAAACCAGTTACTAGTAGTTTTAGCACTATGGGCAGGTGCCAAGTCCTGCTGGAAAAGGAAATCAGCATCTCCATAAATTCAGCAGATGGAAGCATGAAGTCTCTTCCAAGTCTCCTGGTAGACGCTGCATTGACTCTCGACTTGAGAAAACACAGTGGACCAACACCAGCAGCTGACACGGCACCCCAAATCATCACTGACTGTGGAAACTTCACACTGGACTTCAAGCAACTTGGATTCTGTTCCTCTCCACTCTTCCTCCAGACTCCGGGACCTTGATTTCCAAATGAAATGCAACATTTACCTTCATCTTCCCCATGATTGTGGTTGTGTGTACTGAACCAGACTGACAGATTAAAGGCTCAGGAAACCTTTGCAAGTGTTTTGAGTTAATTATCTGATTAGAGTTCTTCTCAGGTCGACATTTCTGTATTATAAATTCTTTTATCAGATATTTGGAGATACTTGATTTTGTAATCATCAAGATTAAAACAAACAAAAAAAGGCTTGAACTATTTCACTTTATATTTAATGAATCTAGAATATATGAAAGCTCCACTTTTTGAATGAAATTACAGAAACAAATGAAATTTTCTACGATATTCAATTTTTTTTAGATACACCTTTACTACTCTAATATCCTTATCCTTTTTATTTCAAATTCATCACATTACATACATACTAAACATGGGTGACACTTGTGTGTTCCTTTTTTGTATTTTCCTCCCAGATGGTGCTCTTGCTCTTCCCCATATGTCACTGGGATTACTTAACAGGAGGTCATCGCTAAGACGGCTCAGATAATAAAGCTCGCTGCTGAAATATTTGCGGTTGAGCTCATGGCTCCATATTCCTTTGTGGAATGTATGTGTGTATGTGTGCTTGTCCACCAAAGGGTGTGTGTCTATGCGTGTATATCTGGACCATACTGTACCTGCTCATAAAATCTTCCCATACCTGCTACATCTGTTACATGTGTCCTGAGAATAAAGCATGTCTCCTTTTTAGTGTGCTTCCAGCCATGTTATTTAAAGTAATTAACCTTAATTTGCCAAAAAGACAGAAATCTTTATTAGACCATTGCCTTTTAACTAGAGCCAGAGCCCAGTGAAGTCTATCTCCCCTAGCTCCTAATGGGGTCTCCATTTAATCAAAATTCATCCATCAGATTTCAATGTTGAATCATCTTTTAATTGGAAGTTACAATTCTGGTTAATAGTTCTATAATTCGCAAGCTCTAATAGTGGTACCACTGGGATCCACTCTATTTTCTGTTGCTCTGCACCTCCACACGGTGCCCGAAAGAGGTTTCCTTTGCCGAGTGTGTGTGTGTGTGTGTGCGCGCGCACACAGGTTCCATCCTACCACTCACCCCCATTTTTTTCGCCCGTCTCTCTGCCAGCCCACAGAGACTCCAACACCAACACTAATAGCAGCCTGAAAATTGGGTCAAACTGTCAAATCACACCCAGCAACCCAAGTGGCACACGACTGCCCTCTTCAAATCAGACAGCAGCCTATATATAGAGTAGTGAAATCATATAGAACAATTTTGTGTGAATGGCAAACCGTATTCTTTTTTTCTTTCTATTCTTAATGCCTCAAAGAAGACCTCAGAGAAAGTAGAAAGCACCCTGTTTGCCATGGATATATTATATTATATTATTATCAGTTTTTTTTTTTTGTTTTTTTTTTTGTTTTTTAAATCTAATGTATTGTACAGCGAGCAGTTTCTGTAATGATCTCCCTTTTGACAGGAATTTCATTTCGTGTGTTTGCTATAGTCACAATCAGAGACCTGATCATGTATTTTCTAGGATTTTTTCATGTTAATGGTCAGCTGCTGTAATCAGAAAATTCATCCAAAACATTTGGCACACAGCTATCGTGTTCCTTCAGTTCAAATTGATGATTGAGAAGAGACGGCAAATCTGTATATGTAACGTGCATCTTGGATGTTGGCTTTTTAAGTAGCTTTTGATGTAGAGGGCCTTGGTTTGAGGTAGTGAACAGATGCAGAAAGAAGAAATGCTGAAGAGTACTGTAGACTAGTCAAGTTCAAGTGAGATGTATGGAGATACAATAGTGCTGGAGTCCGTGTGGCCAAGTTAGTATTGTATAATGAGGTGCTTCTTGCCTCCAGATGTAAGAAAAGGGCACTGCCACTGCCCAACAAAATATTCAGACATTGTTGTATTGTATGTCACCAGACCTATGATGCTCTTATTGTTCCTCTTGTCTGATTACTGCTCTTTCTTGATTTGCTATTGATTGGTTGGGATACAGCTGCCTACAATTGTGCACAGTGTCTAAGGCCAAATGTTCAAGGCTGGCATGTGCATCTTCTTACATGGCTTCATTCGCTATCTCTTAATTACCATGCTGGGCTGCAGCTGAAGGTCAGAGAGCGAGGAGGTAGCACGATTCAGCTGCTACATTGTTCTCAGAGAGAGTGGTCACATTCCTTCGATTAGACCTCACTCCGATTTTGTGTGTGTATGTCGTGCAAAACAGGAATGTCTTTCATCAAGCTGACCTGTAAATGTCTGAGTGTTCAGGTTTTATACGTTTCAAAGTTCCCTTTTCTGTATGTCTGGTTTTATGGTGAGCTGGAAATAGAAGGACTAGAAGGTGGTAAGTAACAGTGGCATAGCCGGGAATTCAATTCGATCACCGCTTGATTCGTGCAGTTATATTGATACAGTAAGTGTGACAAGCTTATGCATTTTGGGTGGATATCAGACAGTAGTGGGAGCACAAATATGTTATTTAACCAATTATGATCTACCTTCAACCAGTGTTGACATAAAATACTCTTATGGCAGTTCCACTGAAAATGATTTATATATGATGCTAGTAGGCCTACAGTGGGGGGAAATAAGTATTGAATGCATCAATATTGTTTTCAGTAAATATATTTACAATGAGGCTATTCACATGAAATTTTCACCAGACATCAGTATTAACTCAAGAAATCCGGAAGTATAAAGAATTCACAACATTAAATCCATAAATGAAGTTATGTGTAATAAAGAGGAATGACACGGGGAAAAAAGTATTGAACACGCTAATTGAAATTTATTTAATACTTAGTGGAGAAACCTTTGTTTGTAATGACCGCTTCAAGACGCTTCCTGTATGAAGAAATTAATGGGCCGCAGTCTTCAATTGTGATTTTGGCCCATTCTTCTAAACATATTGTCTTTAAATCTTGTTCAATTGGAGTCAAGTCAGGTGACTGATTGGGCCATTCTAACACCTTGTTTTTTTTTTTTCTCTGAAAGCCAATTGAGAGTTTCCTTTGCTGTATGTTTTGGATCGTTGTCCTGCTGGAAGGTCCACCCGCGTCTCATCATCATCATCATCCTGGTGGATGGCAGCAGATTCTTTTCAAGAATCTCTTGGTAAAGAGCTCCATTCATCGCTCCTTCAATTATATGAAGTCTGCCAGTACCATGCAATGAAAAAGACCCCCACACCATGATGCTTCCACCTCCAAACTTTTAGGGTGATATGCAGTGCCATTTCTTCTCTAAATATGGTGTGTAGTATAAGAGCCAAAAAGTTCAATTTTGCTCTCGTCTGAACAGACTACACTCTCCCAGTGTTTCAGAGGCTTGTCCAAACGAGTTGAAGCAAACTTTAAACGAGCTTCAACATGCCTTTTTTTTAAATATTGGAGTCTGCAGGGTGAACGTGAGCAGTGGAGTGCATTGCCTATTGTTTTCTCTGTGAAGATGGAACCTGCTGCCTCCAAGTGTTTCTGGAGCTCTTTCCGAGTGGTCCTTGGCTCTTAGGCTACTCTTCTGACTATTCTCCTGATTCCCTGGTCAGAAATCTTGCGAGGAGCTCCTGTGCGTGGCCGGTTGATGATGGAGTGATGTTGCTTCCAGTTGGGGATAATGGCCCCAATGGTGTTTACTGGAAGATTCAGATGTTATGAAATACGTCTGTATCCGATTCCATCAATATGTTTCGCAACAGTAAGGTTGTGAAGGTCTTGGGTGGGAGAGCTCTTTGCTTTTACCCATCATGAGATGTTTCTTGTGTGACACCTTGGTAACAAAAAGCCTTTTTATAGACCAATGTACTAAACCAGCTGATATTAATTTGCACAGATAGGGGTATAATTACTTTCTAACTACTTACGGATTTCAGCTGGTTCCTTGCCTTACCTTGCCTCGGAGAACTGCTTTTTCTTAGCGTGTTCAATACTTTTTTCCTGTGTCATTCCACTTTATTACACATAACTTTATTTATGGACTTTAATATTATGAATTCCTTATATTTCTAGAATTCTTGAGTTAATACTGATGTCTGGTGAATAGTCTCATTGGAAATAAATTTACTGAAAAAAATGTTGATGCGTTCAATACTTATTTCCCCCACTGTATATGATGCTTAAATATGATGCTGTGTATTTGGTTATTTTGTATTTAGTCAGTCCCGCCAAGATTTTGCGATTTTGCAATCGCAGAGATGAATGCAAAATCAAGGAACTCCACAATATTCAGAGGAGGTTGCAATTTTCCAAAATTACCGCAGATTTTCCACAGGTGCACCATGTGACATCATCACAGCGCACATTCAGCGAAAACCCTCTTTGTTTCACGTGTGCTGAAAATGAGTATAGCTAAATGGTCTCATTTACCAACAAACATCACTGCGAAAGCACAAAATCTCTGCAAATTTTTTAAATTTGCAAATTTAAATCTCTGCAAATTTTTTAAACAGCATTTTTTAAAATGCTGCAGCAATATCAAACATTTTTGGCTGCAACAATGACCAAAAAAAAAAACCTCTTGTGAAATGGTATTTTTTTGTCTTGTCTATAATCTGTGGAGAAGCATTCAAGCACGAATATCATTATACTTTGAACGTATGACAATAAACGTTATGACTTGTGACTAGTAATAAGGGGCAACGACATTTAATCTTTTAAAACCAGACCTACACTTAATTTCTCCTCCTGCAGTATAGCCAGTTTAGCTAGCAGAAATGGGAAAAATGCTTGATCCTGATTGGTTAATCCTGTTTCTCTGCATCACAGCTGTTAAACAATAAATTGTGATTAAACAAACTAAAGGACGCATTCATTTGACTTTTCAGGAGGTTGAACCGTAATGATGACTTTATATGAACAGTACAGTTCAATTGCTGGTATTTTACGTGTAGATTATCATCTGCACCGCATGTGTGTTATTTTAACCACCCATGAGTAAGCATTCAGGACTGTCATCAAATATTTCAGATTCTAGTCAGTTAGTATGTTGATTTCAGTTGAATATTGGAGAGAATGCGATCGTATGCGAGTGTATATATGTACTGTATGCGTGAGTGTGTGATTTATATCTGTGCCTCTCCCCTTCCTCAGTGTAGGGAGTGAGCCCCTCTCGAATGCTGCTGTAGGGTAATCTTTTACACTAGGCAGAGGAAAGCAGTGGAGGGTGGAAATGAGCTTTTCAGCCATGTTCCCTCCTTTATTTCCCCTCAGCCTCGCTTTTGTACCCAGTGCCCTCCTTGCTTTGCACCTCTATTCTTTTAGCTCGCTTTCTCTTTCATTGTTTTGCTCTCGCTTTCCCTCAGCAGTACCTGTAAAATCATTCCGTTTGCCTCAGCTGTCTACATTGCCATGCGTAAAACAACCAGTCCTCACTTCGTTTCCCTGCCTGCCTTTTGTCTCATTTGTCTCATCTTTATTAAAGCCATTGTTTTAGGACTCGGTCTCACTCAGGTGACCTATGCTTGCCCTCTAGGGGCTGAGACAAACCACTGCAGCATCACTGTACACACATAGTTTATGAAATGAGCAAGGCCACAAGCGTACATCCAAAACCAGTCTCATTCAGTCGCTCCACACATTAGAGTAGTTCACAGGGCACCTCTTCTTTCCATGTAATAATCAAGGTGTTCCAGAGAATGCTTTCAACGAGATGGTTCCTCTTCAGTGCCCCTCGCAAAGCATCGCACAAACGGGTGTGAATATACCTCAGTGTGAGCAGTGGCTCTCGCCTGAAATTCAATTTCAACTGGGTTTTTTTTTTTTTAAGTGGAATGTATATTGAATGAAAATGGTGAGTGCTTCATAGTCTTTTCAGACCTTAAATGGAGGTTAATATGGGTGTTTTTTGTGTCGTATGAACAAAGACCGGAATAATTAGACGTAAAAAAAAATAGACAATGACTCTCCTAAACGATATGCAGCAATGATTAAAGCAGCATTAAAATGGACATTGTTCCACTGTTAAATGCCTTGATATGATATGGATGTGTTAGTGATTTTTAACACAGTATTAATTTATCATTCAGTACTTGATTTTCATTTATTTTTGTACAGTGACCGTAAGTGTATTTGAAAGACAGTATATAAATTCATTATTATTATTATTATTATTATTATTATTACTATTATTATCATGTTTGCCTCACATCTCCAGGGTGGGGGGTTCGATTCCCACCCCCACCCTGTATGCACGGAGTTTGCACCTTGTCCCCGTGCTTTGGGGGTTTCCTCTAGGTACTCCGGTTTCCTCCCCCAGCCCAAAGACATGCACTGTAGGCTGATTTGCACCTATAAATTGTCTGTAGTGTGTGAATGGGTGTGCATTTGGTTTGGCACCTCGACAAGGATGTCCCCTGCCTTGTGCCCCGATTCCCCTGCGATAGGCTCCCTGTGATCGTGTCTCAAATAGAGCAAATTGGGTCAAATAGAATAAAAGTCCCCATTTTAATTTAAAACATGACATTGGTCTAAAAAAAGATTCATTACGCATTAGCTTGGTTTGTGATCTTACAAAATAAGACAAATGCCTTGAATCTGTCAGCTCAAATAAGCAAATTATTAGAGGATCACATGATATCCAGAGTCTTGTCACAGAACTTGTGTACTGAGCTATCTAGCTAGCGAACTTAATTAAGATTGATGGAGAGCAATTTTTTATGTGGAATATTTTGACACTTTTGACTAATGTTGAACAAATGAATGAGATACTGAAATCGGACATGTCTTTGTATGACTAAGTCTAAGTTAATTAGCAGTTATTAGCTGTTAACTAGCCAGCTATTTTATTAAACATTAGTGATGAGCAGAATTGTGTGTTATTCTGTCACTGTGGCTTTTGTTAAATAATACCCTGAGAATATAACAAAGCAAATGACATGATATTTTTTTTTAACCTGTGAAAAAATGCTGCCTAGTTTACTATAAGGTAGTTAGCCAGCTATTAGGAATGGTAAAAGGACATTTTCAACTTGCATATTCATGTCTTTTCTAGATAATATTGAACAATTTATTATTCTGTATGGTTTTTAATGGTTTAAAATAACTGGCATGGTAACAATAACTGCTAAATGCAACCCATGTGGCTGTGAGGTACCCTGTCCTAAAGGGTTCAGCAGCGCCTCATTTCTCTTTCTGTCGCCAGTCACTGAGGCCTCTTCTATCTTTTCATTTGCCTTCATCACTGGCACTCTTTCTCTGTCCATCTCTCTCTCTGTCCGCCTTTCCTTCACTCCATCTCCAGGGTGGAAAGCGGTGACAGCGCTGGCAGAGACAGAGTGCAGACGTCCAGCTTAAAAGTGACCGCCCTGTCCTGCAGCTGCACAGCTGAGGAGCCGCAGATCTATCATGACCACTGCGGCTTGCCAGCCCAAAACACATTGTGAGAGACAGAGACGGAAAGAGGGATATGGAGGAAAAGCGAGAAAACTGTTGCAGAGGGGGCCAGTATCAATGGCCTGGATGCCTCTGTGGCTGGAATGGAAAGGGTATAGTAACAGTATAAAGGGGAATGCAAGTGGAGGGGTTGGGGGTAGGAGAGTAGTGCGGCTCGGCTGTCTCCGGGAAGAAGGGGGGGCATTAATCATTATTGGCGCACACCTCCGTCCCTGCCGCACCCTGACGGCCCTTCCACCCCTGACATAAATCATAATTCCTCCACAATAGATCCCCTCTCCGCCATGCTGCGGAAAAGTGTGCTACTCGTATTGATTTTCCCTTTTCTCCCCCTGCCTTTCCCATCACCACCTGTACCCCTCCCCTCACACTCACCACCACCTCTGCCAAGTCATTATAAAACATAACTGATCTGAAATTCATAGAATACTAAATAAACTTTATGAGGGCACTCTACTGTATTCCCCCCTCCCCTTCACTTCAGGCATTAGAAATGTGGATAGAAAGAAAACTAATGATATAAAAATTACAAAGCATGCTCCGTGCTATTATACCTCTATTGATTTGTTTTTGAAGTGCACCTAGGCTTATAAGAGTCGCTGGAGGAGATTAGAGAGAGGCCACAAAAGCTGAGAGAGAGAGGAAAAGATAGAGTGAGAGTGAGGGAGAGAATGTGCGTCTGTACAGAATTGCAGAGGAATAGCGAGAAAGAAAGTAATAGTTGTAATATTTGTAATATCATTCTCCTAAGTATGAACCTTGACCTCTGGGGAAACCCTTAGACATGTTAAAGTACTCAATGTCTTAGTCCTGAGAGCACTGATCACAGTGAGCAGTCAAAAATTCATTTTTATACCGTATGAATCAACTGTTTATTTCTTTTTTTTCTTTTTTTAATAAAACACTTCAGCTACAAAAGAATTTCAGTGACCATTTCTCAACATGGAAAAAAAAAGTAATTCAAAATATTATCGATGCTCATTTTCCTCCGAGCAACTGCACTGCTCCACAGTGTCTCTGCTGTGCTGTGAATCTGGAAAATACTTCCAACACTTTCTTTATAGCACACCTGTACCGAGGCCAACTCCTGGCTGAACTGCACTGCTTTCCTGTTTTACTTTTTGGTGTTAAGCCCTTAATGCTTGCCTTATGTCTGAAATCACACCCTATTAACTATATAGTGCACTATTTTTGGGGTTTTGCCATTTTGTATTGCCAACACTTTCTCCATTGACCAGGCGGTGCATGTCTGAAAGCATAGTGGAGAATATGCAGGGCACTAATGAACGCCCTGTAATCCACTGCAAAAGGTTAGTGTGCAAAATAATTTTTATACAGAATGTTACATTATAGCAGGGAATGACAGTTTATAAATATATTAGCTAGCCGTAAGGTAGGTAAGAGCTCCACTGTGTTGCGCAGTCCCATATTTTGTTTTCCTTGGAATCTAGCCTACAAAGTGGTAGCTAATGTAATATAATAATGTATGGTGAGTTAGTAAGTGCATTAATACAGACTAAGGGAAACGACCCAGTATATGATTATTAACCTTTTCTAATAAAGTAGCACACCATGATTGCAAGCTTTTACATTAGCTATGTTTCCATCCATGTATTTTTTATGCAAATTTTTGGATATCGCATAAAAAGAAATCTCCAAAATGGGCATAAATAAAAAAAACTTGTGTGCTCAGTTGAGGCACATACATTTTTTTATTCAGTAAGAAGACATGCGCATAAACTATGACGGAAACACATTTACCAAATAAATTCCTCAATGCACATTAAAAATGTCATGTGACTTTGCCTCAACAAATCATGTGATTGGATAATTGGTTCAGAAGAGTAAACTGGGGTGCGGTGGGTCGGCGGAATAACTGGACTAACCAGGGGACCAATCTCTTTGCGCAGTATCTCAAATGTTGTTTCTGTCATTCTGAAATGTCTGAGCCAAAGTCTGTAATCAAAATGCTTTGGTATAATTACCTCCCAGAACTATTTCACATGATTTCCTTCTCAAATATCAGGCATCCAGCTCCAGTCACAAGGTAACATTAGGTTTGTGATAGCGTTTTTGTCTTTATTTTGGAAAAAAGAGCCACAGTGGCTTCCCCGGTTCCAACAACCTCTAGTTGTATTGATACTTTAGGCCAGTTTCCCTGGAAATGATGATTTCGTTTTCTTGCTTTTCTTACTATATTAGCTCCTAAACAGAATTTTTAGTCTGATGGTATTCTTGATCTGTGACCTCGTGAACCAGTATCAGGATGTATTTACTGACTGAGACTTCAAAGCACTTCTGTAAAAATGTAAATGTCTTGAACACATGTGGGCAGCTGTGGCTCAGGTGGTAGAGCTGGTTGTCCATTAATCGTAGGGTTGGCGGTTCGATTCCAGGGTCACATGACTCCACATGCCGAAATGTCCTTGGGCAAGACACTGAACCCCAAGTTGCTCCCGATGGCAAGCTAGCGTCTTGCATAGCAGCTCTGCTACCGTTGGTGTGTGAATGGGTGAATGAGAATCAGTGTAAAGCACTTTGTAGAACCACTAAGGGTAAAAAAGCGCTATATAAGTACAGACCATTTATCACATGGGATGGAAACGGTGTTTTTTCGCAAATGTTTTATGCAATATTCCAATTTTTCACTTAAATTAAATTCGCAGCTTGGATGGAAACATGACTATTTTTGAAAATATAAAGCTTGAAATTAGTAACCAATGTCTAGAAATAGGTTCAATAATCCTATATTTGGGCTACAGTAATCTTAAAATAGGAAATAGCAAAATTTGACTATATTCAAGACAGTTGCAATTGCTAAGATTAGCACATTGCTGGTCAACATTTCAACAATGAGATATGTTGTTCTGTCCTCGCATTGCACGTAAATTATATTATTTAAGTGTTGCAAGCTTCTTCATTTTATGTTGACATTTAAATAATAAAAAAAAACAACAAAAAAACAATACACCATCAACCAGATCAAGTTACAAAATATGTAGTGCAACAGGTTGTGCCATTGGGTACAGGTACTGTGCGAGGTAGTTACAGCATTAATGTTCGTCACACCACCATGAAATGCAGTCAGTTCATTTTTGCAAAAGTCAATAAAAGGTTTTTTTTTCCTTGTTCTGGTTGTTAAACCTACTTCTCTACCAGACACCCATTTGTCGACTCATGCTATACTGTTAATAGAAGACGTATGGACTGGTCTACTTCTATACAACCTGAACACTGCAAAAAACAGCATCTTAGCAAGTAAAAATTTAACGTAGTCACATTTATGTAGCAGTGCCTATTATAAGATTGCAGTAAAACTAATATGTGATTATTAAACCTATTTCTGCACATTTTTGACTAATTTTAATCTTGAAATAGTCTCACTCTAATTTTTTATTTATTTCTAGAAAGAAGTCAGATGACCTGCTAATAGAATAAGAAACCAATTTACCTTGTTCAAGATATTTTCACTTCCTAAGATATAATCTTAAAAAATCTTACTGTGATGTAAAAGCAATCGGCATTGTAATTTTTTCAGACATTTTTCAAGTATAAATTACATGGACAGGGAAGTGGACAAGACCAGGATACATTCAGGCTTTGAAACAGTGGGTGGTTTGTCTCTCTCAGTTTTGTCCTTGCTCACCTGTCCTTCTCATTTCCATCTCAGTGTTGCATTGCCTTCATTTCAGTGCAGGTCATATGTGTGTGGACGTAGCATGCACTTGACCAGTGAGAGGGTGGTGTGAGCGGTGTTGCTAGTGGCCTGGCCGGGATTAGAGCCTAGGTGGAGGGATATTAATGTAAAGCGGAGGGGACAAGGGCGCTCCTGTCCAATTACTCTGCACCCTGTCACTGCCATCCGGCCGCAAAACAACAGAGGAGGAAAGGATTAATTGCCTTGGACTCTGCCCCCACTACAGGCCCAATTATGGAAACATATTGGCTCCCAGCGTTGCTACAGCCACTGCTGTGTCGGGGATATTGTGTGAAAATTCTAACTGCTTTCAGAGGTCAGGACGAGTGGGTTGGAGCAGGGGATGTGGAAAAAAAAAGTGAAGGAGTGGAGTGTGTGTTATGTTGGTTCGATAAATAGGTTGTGTGTGTGCATTTTATGGCAAACCAACACAATGTTTGGTTTTCAACTCAAATCTTTGTACTGTTTTGTTGAGAGTTACAACATTCTTAAAGTTACTCTTTTGAGAGTGTACAATATGTCAGTCTTTGATCTGTTTCACAGAATGCACAGAAATTAATATAGACTTCCTGTAGATTTTATATAGATAAAAATTCTATACTATATAGATAACTAGTGTCACATCAAAAGAGGTGGAATTGGATGCAAGTGCAGATAGCTTTAATACAAACATCACTGAACACAAAACAGGAACTTGGAACTAGTGGCAAAAACACTAAAACTAGGAATAAACATAAAACAAAGACAATAAACACAACCGCAGAGACAACGGTAACGAAAGACAAACACAAGGAATTCAGTGCAAACTGTGGCTAATATACACATAAGTGCTCATTAACATGAACGTGATACAGGTGCAGGTGGTCATGTGACCGTGATGTGGTGAGGTGCAGGGGCTACTGGGAACTGTAGTCCAGAGTTCTTTCTCTGATATTACATGACAACTAGCATTTAATCAAAAAATACCAACTTTACTAAAGTATTAGTGCATCAGTATTAAAAACCTACTAGTATTACTAAAAATGTGCAGTAAAAACCTCACAATTACTGAGGTATTATTTTTGATAAATCTCATTATTAAAGCTTAGTAAATGGTATAATTTTGTCTTCAACTAGCGGTAATTGACTTCCACACTTCTAATGCCTGCCCTTCAGTTGTATTAATTTACACACTGTCACCAATGCTGAAGTGACTCAGGCTTACATGCTTAAATCACAGTGTGAGCGCAAAATTAATCACTTTGCATGAACACTACCCAACATTTTGCATCTTTAGGGTGAAACACCCCGAGTAGTATATTCACTAAGGCAAGCACGCAAAACAGACCATGACACGGTCCTCCGTAGACCTTTTCTTGCAGGTGTTATCAAGTTTGCACATGTTTTTACTAGGCAAATCATGACCTATATCTGAAACACTGTATACATTACTTTCATTCATTACACTGATACTTTCAGAACAAGACAGAAGCATCAGCCACTACAATCTGTGTTGGAAAAAACCCAGTATTAATTTATAAATCTGAGAAATACCAGTTGATATTTTAAAGACAAAGATATATCTTCCTGAACTAGAAGACCATAATGTGCCCCACATGTAGACCACACAGGCCTCAACCTACAGTGGCATTCTGACTGATGCAGACTTCATGAATCCTGAATGAAATTGGCTCTTGATGAATCTCAAATATGCTCTCCTGTTTCAGAGCAATAGAAATCCAATGAAACTCCAGCACAGCTGAAATAAAGCCATACATCCCACTCCAACCAGGGGATTGGGAGACAGAGGAAAAATGACTGCCGCATGGGAAAGCAGCAGCCGAGTGAAAGGAACCCCAAGATGAAGGAGGTAAGGTATCACCCTGGCTCCTGTGCATCAGCTGTGTCCTCTAGTGTTCGGGGAAACAGATTGGTGGCGTACAATCCCTGCATCGCCTCTTTGCCTTTGGCGCATCAGGCAGACGGAGTGAGCCTAGAGTAAATCAGCTTGCTGTCCCTTGGTCCAATTTCCCTCGAGAGCTACAGCCAGGCCCACTGAAATCATGTAGCTCTGTTTGCTTTTAGACACAGCATCTTACACAAAGCTGAAAGAAACTTTTTTTTCAATTTAAGCTTTTTACAATGGAGAACACAATCGTCTGTTCTGATGGGTCTTTAGATCCCAAATGTTAACACAATGAGGAACACCACAGAGCTTTTTTTGGCTCTGGAATTGATCTTTTTCCCCCCGTTTTCCTTAGAGCTCAGAAGTGTGTATGAGGATGATGGCTGCTGTTTGGGCAGGCTCCAAGCACTCTGCTGCTATAGTGACTAAGCACCCTCTTCTGTGGCTCCATGCATACTCTAATGTGAATAATGTTTCTCCTCAAAGTCCGTGGTAATAAATGGCATGCCATTCGGCACAATGGCAAAATCAGGGCCTGTATTGATTAACTCTCATCATCGACTTACTCCCACGTCCATGATTTATGATTGTCTGTTATTTTTACATTAGCCGTCAAATTCATCTTGTCTTTCCTGGCCAGGGTTTGGCTGAGCAAACAGTAAACATTCTGAGTGCGCGCTTTGGTTCCCCTATGTCGGTCCATTAAACATGCTACACTCTCCGAGCCTTCCACGGCCCCTCAAGGCCCAAACACTGTTTGCTCTCATATGACTGTGTGACCAGCAATTTAGGTATATAGTCCTCTTAAATAATATACACACTGTGAAGAATTTCTGTCATTTCTACACTAAAACATCGTGTTCAAACCAGTATAATTTTCAGTGGGTTTTACTGTTTGATACTGTAGCTTGCTTGGTATTCTGGGAAAATATTTACAATACTGTCAGTTTTCTATTGTATCAAAGCACCTTGTTGTTTAACTACCGTAACATTTCTATGACTACGCTGAAATATTACAGTAAATATACAGTATCATAAATTTGACTGTAAAAATAGGTGCCAAAAACTTTTACCTGAAGCAATATATCCATTTCTTCCATTATTTTGTCATCCTACTGTATATTTTGATTTAAAAAGCATAGCTTTAATTAATTTAGCAAAGCAGGGTAAGTGCAACACATGTACACTGGAGCTAAAGCTAGGCAATGTTAGGTAATATTAACCTAGCTAGGTAACTCATGTTTGATAGCTTGCCTGATATTTTATAATAGATAAACCACATAGTTATTTTCTGTGATAATCAGGAATGTTTTTCTTATTTCTCTTTTTTTTTCCTTCTTATTCTCATTGTTGATTTGAGCAGTTTCTTATTGTGTCATTTGATATCTTTGTTCTCAGGTAAATTCAATTCATTGATAGATTTTAGAACAGACGTTGACTAAGATTTTTAAAAAATAGTATGCCTGAAATTGCAGTGTAGATTTTACACTTACATTTTAACACTCTTACCAATATGTAGTGTAGTGAAATGCAGATTGTACTCTACTGAAAAATGCAGCACAATGTGCCGTTATTGTAAACAAACATTACAGTACGAATGCCGTAAGTATTAATTACAGTAACAACATAGCAACTCTAAACTTCATTAAAATACATAAAGTGTACGTATGTGTATGTAAAAATATTCAAGAATGAGAAACGTAAGTTGATTGGTTCTCATTTTCCCCATTAGTTCATTATATAAAGCAACGCCAGCATTATTGCAACAACCAGTGAATTTCAGAGCACACTTTCCTGACCAACTTTCCTAATGCTGCACTGTGTGGGTTTGTCATTATTACCCAGAATATGCTGTTTTCATTTTGTCTTTTAATCCCGTGAGCATCTGCACAGGCTTATTGAGATAAATATATCTTAGTTCACTAAACCTGTGGTTTTGTTGAAGAACAACTCCTGTAGAAAAAGTGCCATGGAAAATATTCCATGAATTATAAATGGTATTATAAATGGTGTATTGCTCTGCAGTCCTACAGTCTCTTATTTGATATATTTCTTTTTTTTGCTGACATGCTTCATGCATCAATGTTACCTGTAGTTATTTTTTTTTTTAAACTGCTGTTAAAATAGATTTTTATTACTTATTAACAAAATTGTCATAGTTTCTTTGTGGCATATGGAATAGAGGAATATATTCAAAGAACAAAAAAAAATATAGAAATATTTATATAATAACTCAGATTTCCATGCTTATTTGTCTTTTTATGAACCAGAATCCATCCATCCATCCATCCATCCTCTACTGCTTACTCCTTTTCAGGGTCACGGGGAACCTGGAGCCTATTCCAGGGAGCATCGGGCACAAGGCGGGGTACACCCTGGACAGGGTGCCAATCCATCGCAGGGCACAATCACATACACACTCACACACCCATTCGTACACTACGGACTCTTTAGACATGCCAATCAGCCTACCATGCATGTCTTTGGACTGGGGGAGGAAACCGGAGTACCTGGAGGAAACCCCCACAGCACGGGGAGAACATGCTATGAACCAGAATTTCAAAGTAAATCATAACATGACTCCAAGACCATGATTAACCCATGATAAGTCCAGTGCCTCCAACTGAGAAAACTGCAGGTTCCCCTTTCCCCCCGATCAAGTTCTCCTAAATGTCAAAGTATTCACTGATATGTACTGTAATAGTAGTCTTCCCCTCTTAGACAGTGAGATATTTTACCTGTAGCTTAAAATACTAATAAGACCTGTAAATCAAAAAAAGTGTTTTAGTAATAATTAGGGGTTTTAGTAAGTATGTACTAATCTGATAGTGAGCGTCTGTAGTAAGGTCAGTAGTGGTGTGTAATGCTGGACAGGAATATATTTTCCACTTCCACCTACTGAAATTATGATTGTGTGTATGTTGCCTGAAACGATACAGATCTAGTTTTTGAACACAGTACACAACTTCTGGCTTGCAGAAAACAGGTCTGGTTACTTGGAGGACGTTTGTACAGAATCAGTATTCATCATTGGCTAATATCTAGAGCTCGGATATCAGTGTCATTAAAGATGGAAAAGGTCCCAGGTAGCAGAGAAATGTGGGCCAAATATGGTTGAGTTTAGACACATAAGTGCGTTATGGTAATGGCAAGTGTATTGTGGGTCAAAAGTGATCAAGCAGTAAGCAACCCTTTTGGATCAAATCAAAACAGGCTCAAATAAAACCAAAGCAAAGCATTTTCAGTTTGAACTGAATTTGGTCTAGCTGTAAACAGTCTCAGGGTCTCGCTCAGAGGTGTAGCTACAGTATATAAAAATTTTGGCTTGAGCTGTGACGCTGTTTGGATGACTTTGTTGCAACAATGATATGTGCATCAGATGAAGTTAGATAAGATAAGTGTGAGTCATTATTGGGTACATTTCTGATCTGCTATCAGGAGTGGGATTAGTGGATTCTGGTTTTGGAAAGCATCAGCTCTCACACTACTGAGATTCTAGAAGTGGGAATTTTTTGAGAATTATTTAAATGGAGAGGTTTTGTCACTTTGCTTTGTTGCCATGTGGGCAGTCTTTGCCTTAGTTTTTTGACTCCGTGTATCCTCCAAATGCATTTTCCTTTATACAATATGTTCTATAAGATCCAGTGTTTGGAGCAGAATCATCAGGAATAGTGGATTAGAACCCAAATTGTTATTGGACTGTATTCTCTATATTTCACATGCAAAATTCCCTTTACTGCTGAACTAGATGAAGTCCTTCATGCATTTGGACAGTAGGGCTGGGCAATGTGACAATGATGCTGTAATGTTATTATGAGATTATATTATAGTACACTTTTCTGAGATGCATATTGTTATATCATTTATTACTTTTTAATGTTTTTTTTTTTTTTTAATAATTACAATCTGACCAGAACCAGAAGCAGCTAATTTGATGTTACAATTTGTACTTAATATTTTAAAAGTATAAAAATTTAAAAGCTTTACAAATGTATTTTTTTCTCCCTTTCAGTGCAACATGACTGTATTGCTGTCAATTTATGAGCAAACCTATATCTCTTGATTCATGCTTCATGATATTTTTGTCATGGTGCTAGAACAGTATCATTGACAACACCCAGCAATGTTCCTCTGGATTTTGGCTGTGCACTACTCCCTGGGTTATAATTATTATTATTATTTTGCATATCTGTCTGATTCCAGGTACTCGGACTAGTACTTGGAATCAATGTGTGAATACAGGCTTCAGCATGTTGAAGTGTTGAAAATCCTGAACATGTTTTGTGGGGAGTTGAGCAAACAGCGGGAACTCTGAAAAAAATGAGGTCCCATCCATATAATTTCTCTGCACTCTGATAGCATCAGTCTTCAGTTGGCTGTATCAAGCAGGTATTACCACCCGCTGACTGTAATCGCTAATGAAACCAGCATTGAGTTTATAATGCGCTAAATGATGCAGCCCACTCCAGATAAACACATCCTAAATAAACGATTTGGGTGGTAATTGCACTCTGCCAGGACGCCGTTAATAGAGTCAGCTCTGCTGATGAGAGGGTTAACTTCTTTTCCGAAGGAGCCTCTCACTGGCTCATTGCACTCTCATTTCTACAGAGATCTTGGCATTCCCTTGGTTATCAGTGTACTTAAAAAGAAAACCTAATTAGACCAAAAAAGGCCCTTTTCCCGTTTTCTCTAATTAGGTCCTTAACATAATTAGCAGGTAATGTTAATAATCCTCTTTTAAACTCTATTAAAAGGCTGTTTGAGAGTAAGTGGTTGAGGAGGATGTCTTGTGGGCGGCCACGGGCCCCTCGGAGGGCCAAAGCAGGAGACCAGAGAGACATGCTGGGACTACAGTTCATCAGGGTTGGAGTGCCACTGCATTATAGCTTTGGCCCCACAGGAGCTGCCTCATCATCAGACTATGTGCCCAGTGTATTAATATAATAGCCCCCCACCCTCCCCTCTCTCCTTTCTTCTCTGGGCAGCACTGGGTCTTCATCAGGGCAGACAGGCGAACAATAGAAAATTTAAAGAAAAAGCTGACATTTGTGTGACATTAGTAACAGCAGTGTTGCTTAACTAGGGGTGGAGTTAGAATCCACCAGGGGGCATTGTGTCTTCAGCAATGTTCTCCCAAATTACCATAAAGAGGTCTGGGACCATTGTCATTAAAGTGACTCTAGTAAAATATTCACATGGGCTTGGGAAAGTGCTCTAGGTTCCAGTGAGTGGTCTGTTGGCTTCAGCGAGGAAGAGGAGGATGAGGAAGAAACCGCCGGCGACCAGAAGAGCCCAGTCCACGTCTTTAATTAAGTATCTGAAACATCAATTTAAATGTAAATATCTGTGGTGCAGCGCCACTCATGCGTAAATTAGAGCGTTGGCCCGGCACATTTCTCTCACTCCCAACTCCCTGCTCACTTACTCTGACATCTGCTCACATCTGCCGGGCCCCGGGCTGTCCCCAACACACACACGCACACATACACACACACACACATACACATACACAATTAATATTCCTTTGCGAGTGTAAACTCATACACATTCTCTCTCTCTCTCTCTCTCTCTCTCTCTCTCTCTCTCACACACACACACACACACGATGATGCTGATGTTTGTTTGACAAGCAGCAGATTCCTCACACTAAGCACACAGGTGCTGATCATTCGGTCTTCACTTACTTAACACAGGCAGTGTGACTCAACTCAAATGTCTGGCAGGAAAGTTTCTAACAGTCTATACCAGTAAATTAGTGCACATGCTACATGGACCTCATTACAGTTCAATTCTCTAGCAGAACACTGGATGTATGGTGTATGTCATTTTATCTGACTGTTGGGTACTATATTCTGAGCAGTAGCCAGTTTTATTTTCTTACTGATGAATGGTCCTATTTTCTATCTGGCACTTGTACAGGGTCCTATCTCTCTGGCTCATATGAGGTCCTGTTTTCTTAAACGCATCACGTTTAATATGGACCTTTTTTGTGTGACATGGCCATATGGCCCTATTTCCTGACTGGTATGGGGCCAAAGTTGCTGCTAACCACTCCCTCTATGAGCCTTTAATTGTAAGTTGTAGTTGGCCAGGCAAAGCCATTAAGAAGAAAAAAAAAGGAAAACCCTGCTGAATATTGCTGATTGGTAGTTTAGGTGCCGTGCTGTAGTCCACCATATCCAGTCAACGAGAGCTACTTAGAACCAGTGCCATGACATACTGGCTCAGGGCATGAAAGCAGTGAGATGGAATATTGAAGGGGAAACTCAGTGTAAATTTCCTCTTCCTCCTGAGGAGTATCCTGATCCTGGTGTAAACTAAGCCTGGACCAATCACCTGGTGTTCGGTTCAGTTCGGGTGCTCATGCGTTCTTGGCCCATTTCAGAATGTCTGATCTATAGTCAGTAGAGCGAAAGTGCTGGTCTGTCTGTTAGGCCATCAGGACACAGCTCATAAAGGCCAAGCAGAGAGAGGGAGTAATGATTTTATAGGGCTGCTGGGGAACAGGCGGCTCCACTTACAAGCCCCCGAGGACCTTCATTCCCCTGCCCATATCCCTCTGTCCTAATGGCCGAGCCGTGGCCTGGTGGGCACAGAGGAAGCTGTTCTGTCATTTAGCTCTCTTAACCTGCGGCAGAGCTGATTAATCGGCTAATATTCAATCATTTCTGAGGAGAGAACCATGAAAAAAGGAAACTTTGAGTAAAAAGAGGGAGGGAGGGTTCATAATAATGTCTTTTGTGCTTCTCTAGATCACTATAATCTCTGTCATCTCATTAACTGGTGACACTCTTGTAATGACTTAAGAAAATCTTTACAGGGCTAATAGAAGCTTGGCATTAAGTCAGTACAGCTCTGCAGTGTATTGAATGGGCCTGCATATGACACTGAGCTGCTAGTCGAGTCGAGAGTTAAGGGTATTAGACTGACATATACACTCTGACGAACAATAGGAGGCTGTCTCTCAAAGCAGAAATGTCACGTCTTTAATAATATTGTGGCATTTCTCTGTAATGGAGGTTCAACAGCTTGTGTGGCCTGTACACTCACTACTGAACTTTGATTGCCTTCTAGCAGTTAAAACCCAGTCAGAATGAGTAGAATTACTGATAACTAGCTTTGAGTTTACTTACAAGGTTATATGTGTGTGGGTTATATGTATTATATGTTATAATGTTATATTTGTGTGACTGTTCAAATTTGGTGGCTGTTCATTACTGAAAGGTTGCATGGCAAACGCAAGAAGAAAAAAAAACAAAAAACTTGACCAAAACAGATCCTGCAGTCAATTTGCAACTCTATTCTAATGTAATAATTTATGAAAACCCCACATTTCCAAGTTGGAGTGGGAAAATTGGCCTGGACATGCTCAGGGAGAGGTGGGAGGGAGGAGACGGGTTGTTGATTGTTAGGTGCCAGCCTAGCATTGGTGCCCATTGGCAGCAGAGGATGCTTATTGAGGGCCACTGTGCCACAGCGAGGATTTCCCAAGCGCATTCAACAAACCGAGCTCTCTTCGCATCCTGGCATGGCTCCCTGTGCCCATTCTTAGTCAACAGGATTAGGCCTGCTTATTGCTGGCTCTCCAGGATCACCTACACTCCGCATTGTATGTGCTCCATGCTTGCTCGTCAGTTTGGCTACAAGTCTAACATGTTTTTCCCCCCCTGTCACTTGTGAATATAGGAGGATGGAAAAACAAATCAACCTCTGCCTCTATGACATTAGACTTGAATACATTAGCTATGCCATTTAAGGACTAAATAGAAAACAAATAAATATTCTGCTTTAGACTTGATTAAAGGCCCGTTTTAATTATAAGGCTATTATGTGCTGCTAGCCAAGAATGTTTGGCTACAGTTTCTGATTGCCTTTGTTCAGAGCAGAGTCTGGGCACTAGATCTTAATGAATGATGGAATGTTTGCACAATTAATTAAATAATAGGTTTGGCATTTTTGAGACAAATTACGGTTTGTTTTTTATCATATGTGGCAGGCTATTGTTTGTCGCTGACACACATTTTGAAGCTTCTGTAATGACTTTTATAGCCATGTGCAACTGCAATGGAAGTCAGTCAGCATGCTGTAGACTTCACACACAAACCAAACCTTAAACATTCTGAAAATTAGATTTTCTAAACTACCAATAGATAGTGATAGATAGTGATGTTATTATGGTTGTTTACAGCATTCTATAGTCCATCCATCCATCCATCCATCCATCCATTTTCCATGCCACTTATCCTACACAGGGTCGCGTAGAGTCTGGAGCCTACAGCAATTAGTAAAATACCTAAATTCACACTTCCAGGGTTGGGGGTTTGATTCCCGCCTCTGCCCTGTGTGTGTGGAGTTTGCATTTCTTCTGGGTACTCTGGTTTCCTCCCCCAGTCCAACGACATGTGTTGTAGGCTGATTGGCATTTCCAAATTGTCCAAATTGGGTGTGTGAGTGTGTGCGCGATCCATCCAGGGTGTTCCCCACCTTGTGGGATAGGCTCCAGGCTCCCCACGACCCTGTGTAGGATAAGTGGTATGGAAAATGGATGGATGGATGAAATATACAGTACATATAAAGGAGTATCATTTGTAATCATGATGAACATGTGCTTTGTCTTACTGTAGAAAGCTTTAAGTTGTTATAGAAAAATCAAAGACGAGTTACTGGTTCCAACCTGGAAGTGATTATTTTCCTATAACAGCACATCACAAAGTGTTTTATTATTTTATTCTATAATTACATTCCCTTACTTTATCTTGAAGTTAGTAAGAAAGAAAAAAAATACTTGTCATTTTAACAAGAAACCGCAAAGCCCTCTGTCCTGAAGACTTTTCCATTGTAGAAAACTTAAAGGAACAGCTTCATCCTTGACTGTTACGAATGTTTTGATTGTGTGGCGCATATGCCCTGTGAAAGACTTATTACTATAGAAACGATAATGTGTTAAAATGAGCACATTAATATAAACCTGTGACTTGCATTGCAACTGGAACTACTCTCAGAACTGCTGTTATATTGAATTAATCAGCATCTTCTGATAAATAAGATTCAAGAATTTCACAGAGCAGTGGTATAATAGATATTATAATTCTAAAATAATATCAGACAATAGACGTTCCCAATAGAATTATCTGGTCCTAAATAGATGTAACAATTGACTTATTTTATATAAATTGGTAAAGCAGTGCAGGTGTAAGTTGGTGGGTGATTTGGTGTCATTTTGTGCGGAAGTTTTGCTTAAAACTTAAAAGATAGATAGATAGATAATTCATATGTATGTATGTATGTACGTATGTATGTATGTATGTATGTATGTATCTATCTATCTACAGTGCCCTCCACTAATATTGGCAACCTTGGTAAATATGAGCATTTTATTTTTTTTTAAACCTGTGTTTTGTTTGCCATCCATGAGAGCAGAGTACTTTTTGAAAAAGGTCAAAAGGTTAAACAATAAAGACAATTTTTCACAGCTTTCTTTGCTCATATTTATCAAGGGTGCCAATATGAGTATATATATGTGTATATATGTATATACACATACATATACATACATACATAGATGTATAGACAGAACTTTGATATTATAATGATGATAAACATATGCATAAAATAGGTTTAATTTAGGAAGCTAAGATAATAGCTATTAGTGCACAAACTGTACATAAAGTAATATATGGATTAGTCTTATGCTAGGATTTTCTCTCAGATTTCATGTGGAGAAAGACCTCCATTATTTATTAAGGCTCACACTGATAATTTAAGCTCAGTGCAATAAGATTTTAACATATCTGCAAAAACTTTTTTGGGTTTTATTTTATGTGCAAAGGATATACTCTAGCACTATAACATTATTCCAAACCTGTGGCATTTCTCACAAAAGACACAAACATTGAGATTTGTAACAAATAACTGCAAACCACAGAAAAAAAAAAGAAAAAAAAATTGCTTAAAAAATGTACTAAAATGACACTTTAAAGAACAGAAACAGATTCCCATAAACTGATGCCTTTAAAATCTTCATCTTCCAGGATGAATCTGAATGGATCTAATCTCAGAAAAGGTCATAATGTACAGTAATCAGATCTGATCATTAACAGCTGTACGTATACTACAGCATTCTGTAACAACAGGCTTGAAAAAGCACCGAGTGCACTCTGGCCCTCTTCTGTTTCTCTGGTCATTCAGGACACTGAGTCTTTTCCATTTTGCTGCATTCATTTTGCACTTTGCCAGTGTGCTGGAGGAATGTGTTTGAATGTTATTGCGCATAAGTCATTCTCATGGAGCATGTTGAGAGAGAGCCAGCCTTGGGAAAGAGCGCGTGCTGGCACCACGCTGACCTTTGCTTTGGTGAGTGTTCCACTCAGAGGCATAGCTAGACCATATGCCAGGGCCACTCAGAGCCACTGTTTGGATTTTAAATTGTGTTGAGTGCCATTTGTGTCACATTTAAAATGCTAACGGTACAGAATGTCATTTGCGGAAACGGGGCGTTTGCTCCAGAAAATTAATTCGGCTTACTCCTGGATCTGGGCTCCTGTCTCCAGGCCAGTATTATGCTTCCCCTTTGACAAGAGTAATATTTAATGAATAACACTATTAATAACGGCAAAGTCTCAGGGGGATATTTCTTGATAATGGATAGGCGCAGACAAGATTTTGTATGAGTGAAAGGGTATTGTGAGGGGCTCTGTTTATTTATTTATTTATTTATTTATTTATTTTTGCCATCCTTAAAGAAAACAAGTGTATGTTTTTATGCATTCCTAAAGAGATGTTGTTTCCCCGCCCTTCCTTTTTTTTTGTGCAGTGTGCTAACCATAGTGTTGATATTCACTCATAATAAATATTTCCGTAAGACTCCAACGTTCACTGTTTTTTTTTTCCCTGTTTTTTTCAGTGCTTATAGCAGCTGCTCCGTGCAGTGCAGTCCCATTTCTCATTTCAATGCAAACCCATTTGTCTTACGTGAGCATGTTTGCTCTGCTTGAGGAAGACGGAGAGTTTGCACACACCTTTTGTCTTTTTATTATGTTCATGAGTGCATGTCTGTCTGCACGTATGTCCGTGTGTTTGTTCGTCTGTGTCTGGGTGACGATAATAATAATCACATGACTCAAGGTAATGTTCCATGAAAATAGCTGAGAGCAGTTTAATTATAGACTACAGGAGGAACGCTGCTAGTAAACTTGATTTTTGTTTTCATTAAAAACAACAACAACAACAACATAATAAGCAATGCTTATTTTCATTTCAGAAATCAGATCGGACGTTTTGCCTCGAACAAAGGAAATCTAATTCAGGCATGGCTGGCGAGTAAGAACAGGTACACCATACTTCATGCTTCATATACAAATCCAAATAAGAACTATCCATGCACTAATACTCACCATCTCCTGATGTTGAGTAGTTTCTCCATCCTGCTTTTGTTCTCTCTAGGATGTATATATTTTGTTTTTAGATGTATTGGCAGCTACTATTTGTTATAGAGTACAATACTCTGCATGGTCAGAGCAGGAGTGCGGTTTTTCCCTCTTCCATTATTTTACAGAAATATGGAGGGCTATATGTAATTCTACAAAACGTGGCTTGGGTATTTTTACAGGGTTTTTTTAAGCCTAGTTTTGGCCCTCCTGTCCTGTTTAGTCATGGTGCTGGCCACTGACCCCTGCATGTCCTTCACACAAAAGTGAGGACCACCTTATAATTGCGGCGGGCGGCAGCTTAAAACCGCCAAATCATAAAAGCCAAGAGAGAGCCAGTGAATTACGAGGAAATATGGCCTTCCTTTACAGCGAGGGCTGTGAATGAAGCCATAAAATTATGAGCAGTTTTTATGATGGCCCATTGAAAGGGGATGCTTGTATATTGATGGTTCACAGGCTGTATCCCTCTTCCCCTCGTGCTGGGGAAGAGCTGACGAGAGGCCCCTGTGTAACTATTTTTCATGCATTTAATATATTAATTATCCGGTAAATGTTCCCCAGGCAGTGCTTGGGATGTTGGAGAGTGACAGCTTTTCGATGAAGCTCCCCCACCACCCCATCATGCTGCAGTGTATTACGTGGGAAAGGTCGGCCTGGGGTTAATGTAACTTTTTATTTGCTGATTTTTCATAGGCCGATGGAAGCAAGGAGCAAGGCTAGTTTGGCAAAAGAGTGAGAAAGGGAGAGAATGAGGAAGGTGGTGTACAGAGACCAAGGCAGATAACAGCCAGACTGGCTTTTGTGTGCGTGCGTGTGTGTGTGTGTGTGCGTGCACATTGTGTTTGGACTTTTCTGTGCCTTGGAGTCACAGAATGTCTCAGCCAGGCTCCATCTTCTTCTATAGAATAGGCATTGTGAAAACCAAACACAGAAGAAAAGGTGGGGGAAAATAATTGCATGCACAAAGAAAGCACAAGCCATACAAATAAAATAAATAAGGATTTTTTTTTTTTTTAAATGGTTAGACTGATATTACAACAAACCGTTTTAATACCGTTTATAACTGTGAAACAAATCTCTTTTTACTCTTTTATGGTACTGATACCTCCCTGTTTTTACAAATTGGTTAAAATGGTGCAGTGATGCAGCATGCAATGTAACCATTAGTGTAGAACTCTTCCATTTGCCCACAATTAGGTAGCTGCTCTTTTTGATGGGAGAAATGTCTTTTTAATCACCATATGTAGCTGTGCTAATTCACAGGCTCTGAAGTGCTGTCAAGAAACAATTGAGTGAAGAGGGTCTGCAGTGATCAATTGTCTGTGGTCTCCAGGTGAAGTTCTCATTTTCTGCACATTCCAGCATCTGATTGACTTAATTAGACCGCCCCGCATTCTGCTGATTGGATGTAAACATTAATATGCCAGAAAATGACTTTCTAGATGTTTACGACGCTGTCCAAATGCAGGTTAAATTGATCAGCGATTGAGAATCAGACATTTTTTATTAGATTTGATATTGGACAAGTTGGAGATAACAGAAAAATAACACAAACAAGGCTATGTTGTTCACAGACTCTCGCAATACGGCTTACTGATTTTATTGGCTATGCTGGTTAATTCAATTCCACTATTTAAACTCAAAGTTGGGCTAAAACTTATGAGAAATGTTTGGATGAATTTTTGCTCCACTGTCCCTCTGTGAAATAGGAGCCCACCGTTTCAGTGCTTATAGAGTGGATCACCTATAAATCATAGTGTGATGGACTGCACAGGGTGGTTCGATATCTCATCACGGTGCTCTGAACCCTCGGTGCATTCAGACTACTTTGGACCTTCTGAAGGCGATGTAAAAGGCTTCATGTCTTCAAAGTCGACCTTTGCAGAAGCACTACAAAGCATAGATATGAGTCTCATGTGCTAGGCTGTGGACAAATTATGCATATATGCTATTGCAACACCAAAACTCCTCAACAAATGGTTTGGGTACAACAACAAAAAAAATGTGTGCATTTTGTGGTTTTAAGCTTGGCATGGGGATCTCAGCTGGATGCTGCCCTGCCGGAAACCCCTAGCTCTTCTCTGGCACCCGTGCAAGCTCCATTACCCCTCGAATGCCTCTCAGTGGCTCTGCTGTGTGCTTAAGCACCGGCGCTAGTGTAAACGACATCTCTGTGGCTGGAATGAGCTTTGCACAGTTTAATAGAGGTCCACAAGTTGACATTAATATAGTGGGGCTGGGCGAAGCAGGGAGCCACTCCCTCTCATGGATGGCTGTCTTAGATCTGTTTGTTAATGGCTGAATGCTCTGGAAAACAGCACTGACATGGAGACTGCACTGCTGCTCTAAGAAATGCAAAAAGTGCAGAAATGCAAAAAAAAAAAAAAAAAAAAATGATTTGCTCATTGTAATGACAGAGGGGGTTGGAGAAAAAATGGTTAGGGTTAGGGTTTGAATTTCTTCCATCCAGCAGATTGCGTGTGGAAAATATAATATCAAGGTGAGATTTAAGGATCTCGCCTCTCAGACATATTTAAAGTCAACCTGAAAAAGGTCAAAATGTACATTTGTAAAATCTAGTTTGTTTATGTTTCTGGGTGTATTGTGCATGATTTGTCAAAATCAATCACTGGATACAAACAAATCAGGCAAAATTAAACAGCATTTCCATGCCTCTAAACTTCTGAATGTTGGCTACATCACCATACAAGCATAGGTGAGATAAAAATAATATTTAAACCCTCAAACCCACCAAGCACAGCTACTATCGAGCAAAAATGCTGAGTCTGTTTCACTCAGACCCAGGTTAGCACGGTGTGGTGCCCTAGGGTGAACACACTTGAGGTGCCCCCGTCCTCCCACTTTACACGTAAAAAGTGAAATTTACTATGGCTATAAAGACCATCGATTTACACAAACTTATAGCTAAAGTACAGGCTCACCACACGTACAACAGAAAAATGTAAGACCCAACCAAAAAACCTGACACTAGAGATGGACATGGGCCTACAAATGCCATCCTAGCCCTTATTGATGCTCAAATCTGAATGCAAGTCACATGCCAATGCAACATGTCATGCTAAATATCATTATTTCCATCATAAATGCCCTGTATTAGGTCTACGTGCAAAACCATTACGGAGTATGTCTAAAAAATTCATTGCACACATGTACCAAACAAGCTAAGCCCAAGAAAGACCGTTCCAAGCAACATATTGACAGCTGAATTCAGCACTACAGAGACACACAGCAGCGAAACACAACACAACTGCGAAACTCACACTGACTTTACAAGCATCACTAATATAAGATATTTCAAAATTAATCTGTATAAAAAGGCCAAGAAATTGGTTTCATAGTCATATTTGTTCTAGAATAATCTCATAATGAGACATATTAGATACATTTGCATATATTCAAGATATTTTCAGTGGCTAAGGTATTATTTTGACTTTAGGATTGCATCTAATTTGCCTCTTCTTATAGTTCAGTTATGCAGTAGATTGTACAGTCACCACTGAACACTCCTTCAGTGCAGTTTTTTTCTACTTTTCTGTGTTTTTGTTTACTTTCCCCTTACATTACTCACTTATTCCTTATCACTGTCATGTGTCCTCTCAGCTGTGCATTATAAACCATGTCCACACTGTACCTCCCCTCCTGCTCAGCTTATCTTCTCTACAAACCTCCCCTCCTCTGCTCCCATACTTCCATCTCTCTCTACTCAGCCTGAACTCTCTAGTCCATTCTCTCTCTCTCTCTCTCTCTCTCTCTCTCTCTCTCTCTCTGCCTCCTGTTTCTGGGCCTGCACAGCCGTCACTCTGAATTATTTTCAATGAGCTCTTTTATAGTGTGCGCCAGATCTGAGCTCCAGCCCATCACTGAACGCCAGGCTCCAGACACGCTCTGCATTTCTATCAGCCCTGAGCCCTCTGCCTGCTATTAACCTCTCTCTCTCTCTCTCTTTCCTATTCTCCTTCACTCTATCCCTCTCGTTCTCTCACTCTCTCACATAATCTTCACCTCCACCTTTCTCATCTCTACCTCTATTTCTGTTTCTTCATCTGACCCTCTTCCCTCTTCTCATCTCTCTATACTAACGTGGCATCTATCTAGCTTTTTTTTCCTGACCCTTACTTTCCTCTCCTTCTTCTTCTTTTTCACTCATTCTATTGCCCCTATTCACTCTCTCACAGTGACTGACTCTTTCCATTCCTTGTCTTTTACAGAATAATTGCAAATTCCCTTCCTTTATTCCATCAGTCTTCCAACTGCAGACTGAAGATTGTAACTGGCTTAAATGTGTATTTTATGCCTACAAACCGTAATAAAAATAAACCATACATTTTGGTGGAATAAAAAGTGGGAAAACATTAAAAAAGAAAAAAACAACAACTATTTCTTCCATATGATCTATCAACCTAATATCAGTCCATGACTTTCACCTGTATAGCCACCTATGATACTATCATAAGAGTCCCATAACAGATACCATAATAAAACTATTGTAATGTCATGGTATAACAATCATTGTTACCATTCCATCGTAAAACCATGGCAGTGTAAAATGCAAATATGTAATAAACAAGTTATCATAAAGCACAACAGTAAAATCACGATATTATTATGATTCATACCATAGCACTGTTGAATTCTTAAATCCAGTTGGTAAGAAGATATTGAATACTTTCTATAAAAGCAGCTCAGACAGGAGTACTAGCTGTAATTCAAATCACTGATTTGTTGTGTGCATTCTAATATGTTATATGTTATAACTATAAATGGGTAAAAAGTGTGCGACATTCATTAATACGTTTTAAAAAATGATAATTGCTGATAAATTGCTGTCGTATAAGAGGAATAAAACACTTGACACTAAATAAAACACGAAATAAGACGCTGGATGTGCTGTTAATAGAAAATTAACTTCTGCATGGTAACAGCATCTTTCCATTGTTGCTTATTTTCCTATAACAGCAAGCCGTGTCTTTCACTGTGTTTTATTCCTTACTTAACATATGCTAACATGAACTCGCACAGTAGAATCATGGTAGTATCGTTATGCAAATTAAAGCTTGATAATCATAGATATGATGAAATATTAATGAAAGTAAAAGCATTTTTCTCATGGTGTGCGTAATGAAAGTTGTCCCGACAATCTTGGTGTGAAAGAAAATCACGAGTGTGTTCCGTTCTGAAAGCAGCAGCTTCAACAGGCATCATTTTTAACCAAAAGGGACTAGCAGTCATTGCAAATTGGGACGCCCCTTCAGAGTCACCCAACATTGTCACGTTTAGTACACGAAAACACAACCAAACTACAGTTTGCTAACTATTATTTAAGTGCTTGTTATAGCTAGTTGTCAGTTTGTCAGGTTGTGTTATGACACTGAAAAGACCTATGGCAATCTACAAACACTCTTATATCTCTTAAACTAAAAAGTAAATAACATAGCTGTCAAAGCAATAACATAGCAAAACTTTTATGCTTGCTGTGCTGAGGTGAAAAGAATTATGGGATTGACTATACCAAGAAGAATAAATCCAATGATACATTCAACTTTGGCCAAACTAAAGGTACTGCATTTGCAATTGGGTCAGTCCTTATCTAGCTGCCTATTTAATCATGATTGAAACACACTAATTAAGTGTGCTTGTGTACTTATAAGATTACTGATAATAACTATGCTAACTGCCCTATGATCATTGTACTCCTGGGCAGAACCACTATAGGCTTTATGGGGTGAAGTTTGATAACAGAGTAATTGTTCTTACTTCGTTTTATGTCTAATAAAGCCTGATGGGCTTTTTAAAAAAAAAAAAAAAAAAAATCATATCAAAGCATTTCTAAATGTACAGTGACAGAGTCGCACAACACAATTAGTCACAATTATAGCGGGGTGTCATTCTCTCCTAGTCGCAGTTTCTCAATCCACGCTATCTTATCAAAATAAAGCCCAGTGTGCAATGAATAATGCTGTCATAGGCTGCTTTCATCCTCTTGTATGTTTAAAGCCCCAAGAAACCTTTTTTTGTAATCACAAAACAATTTAAATCTGACCTGAATTAAAAACTCTAAGCCTCCATGTATAGGGAGTAGTAGTCTGCTTTGCTGTATTGTTTGAAAAACGTTAGTGCTATGGTTCTCACAATTGAAAAATCTCCACAAGACCTCTGGCCTGTATTCTGATTAATATAGTCTAATACTCATGTTGAGCACACTCAAACATGTTCATTCACACTCACATGGTGTCTGCTGTGTGAAGTGGGATTAAAAAAATAGGAATCTGACCAGTGATTTAAAACTCTGAACACTGGACTGGATTTGTGTAATTGTTGCAATTGTCATAACTTCGTACCTCTTCTGATTGACCCTAAGTCAATGAAATGCTCCACTGGAGAGTTTTCCATATTAGCTAATCGCGTTGTTGCCGTGCTTTTTTTTTTTCCTTTCAAAATGTGAAATGCGGGAGTGGAAATAGTACTGACAAATTATACTTAAGTGAAAGTAAAAGAAGTTGCCACGTGTAAAACGGTAAATAAAATTAAGCTAAATGTCATGTTTTCATACAGTATGAAATCAATCTGTTTCAAATGAAAACTGTTTATTGTTTTAAAGCAGCTATGCCATTTTGCCTGAAAATATCACGCACTCTCTGTAGATTTGCTGGTCATATGCATGACTAGTGCTATGTAAATTTATAATGAATTAATCAGTAAGTAAAATATAATGTTAAACATTTACCATTAATTAGCATTTGACTTGCTGCCAGCAAATTTATGTTAGCTAGTGGAATAAATGTGAGTCTGACATTAGCAAAGAAAAGAGGCTAACTTAAGTAAATATAGCCAGTTAATGTTAGCACATTAAGCCACACTTACCTCAACATGCTTTTTCAAACTAGATGGAGAAACCTCATTTTATACGAGTCTTTGCTGACTTCAGCATACTGAAACATTTTACCGAGGCAGGGCCTGGGGCGCTCATCCTCAAGGTCGACACTGCAGTTCGGTGGCTTATTCAAATTTACACAGATAGCGCTATCACTAGCTACATTCTGTAGCATGAGAAGGTCAAAGCAGTGATGAATTGACATGATTCTTGATAGTTATTAAAGTATATAGCACTTATATATTTATATTGCATTTTGTTCTTGGAAATATAATTAAGTACGAGTACAAATATTCAATTTTAATAATACTCAATAGTATAAGTAGAGTATAATAATGAAGTACAATTATGCAAGCATTTTAAAATCCATGCAGAAATATAATTTGGTAAGTCATGCTTCTTAATGAAACTAGGTATAGACTGATGTTATAGCCTTTATGTGAAATGATAGCTGCATGATCTTTCTCTTCATAGACAGATGTGGCTTTTGGATTTGAACACATGTACAGTGTACACTGATAAATGAATAGATACATAAATTTTTAACCATTATGCCCCCTTCCCCTCTTTTTCCCCCCTCTCTGTAGCCTGTGCTCAGCAGTATCTATCAGAATCCATTTTGGGGCGTGTCACCTGGTCTCTACTTTATGAGATGCCATATGTGTATCACTACAGCCTCCTCACTTTACTTGTCACCATCAAAGTGAGCAGCATGCATTTATCTATTTGACGTGCCACGCTGCTGTACATTAAGGCCAGTTTGGTGCACTGAACTAGAATTTAATTTTTTTCTGTCATGGAGTGTAATTCACCTATAGAAGATGATCATTTCAGTGTGCGTTCTTACATCCAGAATTCACTCAAGTTTCTACAGCATGTCAATCAATAACCTGAATGACAAAGTTGAGTGAAAATTGCAAAAATAAATAAATAAATAAATAAAATAAATAATTGAAAGGGAGGTTAACAAGTACATCTTCCAACTTCATATCTGTAAACAATCATGGCAACAGAAATGCACAATCTGTGTTTAAAAAATGGAGCTGTGCAGTGCAGGAAATTGCAGAGTACACAAAAGCGAGAGAGACGAGAGTGGTCCCTGTCAATAAAGGGAGGGATGATTACAGCAGATAGTCATATAACCCCCTTTCAGAAGCACTCCCCCTACTGCCTCCCTATGCAAAGAGCTTCTTCCTCTGTAATAACAGTTTACAGAACAACATTGTACTGCCACATAATAGCCGTGTTATAATATGCTCTAACAACTCCAATTATCCCTCTTATTGATTCAGCCACACATTTAATAGGAACGGCCACACCTCTTGCATTATGAGTCATTAAAGGTGTTGAACAGTGAAAATTTTAAATTGTCTGCTTCTAGTTCAGGCTGGATGTGTCCCTGACAGCATAATTTGTTCCCCATTCGGCCACCGTAAACATCACACAACAATCATTTCTCCCTAACGTTTTCTTTCACTCTTAACAAAAGTGAGACACAGTTTCAGGGAAAGCAGAACAAAACATGACACCGAAAAGGCACCAAAACTAGTTTTCGTTGACAGTATTTAAGTGGGTCAATTTTTTACCCTCCTTTTCATGCCTTGTTTTCTCCTTTAAAAGGTCGGCTTGGTTATAATTGCATGGATTGGAGTAGTTTTAACCACTCTAAATCGCTAAATTACGTCTTTCCAAAACCCAAATCTGTTCTTTTTTAGAAAACATCTGTTTGGAAGTCTTTTTGCTTCTGTCTGTGGCTGTCTCTCAGTATTAGCCATCAACATGATTTTAAACACCTGTTGCAGACGTTAAAACGCCTTCTATAAAACATTTTTCCATTTTGCTACTGCTGTCTATAAAGCCTATAGATTTCTTGTTTCTGACCTGATGCTTGCTTATGACTCTATTTTGGCTGTGAGTGGTTTAGCTGTTCAGCCTTCCCCATCACACTCCTCCTCCTCCTGGTCAGTTTGGCTCATCCTCGCTCCACTGGCCCTTTAAGGAACCTGTGCCCTTCACATGCCCCACATGCTCTCTTAGCCATATTTCTTTTTCAATAGGCCATCTGTAAACGAAAAAGATAAAATATGGGTCACCTTCAACGGACTCGCCATGATTATTGACCAATTTCTCATCAAACATTGCATTTTATTGTTCTTTGATCAATACTTTGCATCATGCTTCAAATGCACAGTGCTTCAGTCTATCCTGTGCAGCACTTTAAGACTCTTGTACTCATAAGAAATAGATTTCATGTGAAATATGTGGCCTGAACAGAGATGTGCTGTTAGACCCCTGCACATTGTGGCCAATTTATTAGGTGCATGACCTTGTTGGTGTACCTAATCACAAATATTTGTTCAGAGGTAGAGGAGGACGGGGAAAGGAGGGGCTGACACTTGTGCACAAAAACAGATGTGCCACAGTGATCAAACTTATAAAATGACCTGATAAAATAGCCAATGAGTGTAGCCACAAGGTGTCTGTAATAAAGTGGCCAATTAGGGTAAGTCCTAGGACTGAAACTTTGGGTCTTTGAACTAACCTAAAGATTTGTAAGTACCAAAAACTACTTATGCCCATGCCTCACTTATGCTTCATTGGATACTTTCTCCTTGATACTATAGATTTTTACTACTGCTGTAATCATAAAACCAGTCCTGTGCTCATCCCAGGACTCTTATTCACAATCTGTTTATACTGTACACAGTACGGGTTATCTTCATAGTTCTACACCTGTTTACTGTAATGATTTATAATCCCTCTATCTGGTATCATGCAGAAGAGGATGAAGAGGTCGTCCTTTGAGTCTGGTTCCTTTCTGGTTTCTTCCTCATCTCAGGGAGTTTTTCACGGTCATTGTTGCCTCTGGTTTGCTTATTGGCAATCTAAATCTACATTTGGATTTTTGTATGCTGCACTGACAATGTATATTGTTAAAACTTCACAATTCACAATCAGCCACTTTATTGTTAAAAAAAAAATCTTTGATGCTAAGAAGAGACATGTACTGGAATGCTTGCTTTTTCATTTCAAGCTACAATGCTTTTTGGAAACCAGACCTTACATCCTCAGGTGGTATTAGCTACCTTTGAATAAGCATCTAAGTTACCCTCCAGGATGAGCATCTGCAGGTGCTTTTCATGGACCTTCTCTCCAATGAACTATATAGGACTGTAGTGTGAAGTGTGTCTGTCTATCTGGTGACCCCCCCCCCCCCCCCCCGCCAAACACACACACACACACTACAGTGTTTATACATAACAGGTTCTCACTATAAGCAAGCACTGTGCAGGCCTGCTGATGAGAGACTGGGAAGATTTTCAGAGGCAACATAGAAGTCCCCATCCTCTGCCTGTTAGTGGCAGAATTCTTTTGAGCCCTGGGCCACTGGGGCAGTCATGGGCCCCACAGGCAGGTGTGTAAATCTGTCAAAGCTGGCCAGTGTTTGGTCCAGCTGGTGGGGGCTGTGTTCAAGGCATGGCAATTTGGTGTTAGGGGCCTGTTCACAAATATGGGCCCACAGAATCACCACACTAAACCTCACACACAGGCAGGCCACAGGTGGGGAGGGAGGCTCTGTTTAATTTTCAGCCTAGCCGTGAGGCTGCCCGCCAGTGCCAGAGTAAATGACACAGAGGTATCACTGTAGAACTGTTTGGTATTGCTCGGTGGTACTGTGTTTGTGTATCACAAACAACACTCAGGAGCCAATAGGATCAAAGCCACGGTGTCTCTAGATGTTAGGGGAGCAACACAAATGTGATGCAAAGAGTGAAAAGTGATGTAAATAGCTAGCTCAAAAGAGAGCTCAAGAAGAAAAAAATAAATATTTAGGGAATAACATGAGTATGGCACCTATTCCACTGAAAATACACATATAGAATTGGAGGCAGAGACATCCAAACCCTTTTTGGTGGCCATTAGGCTGTGGAGCCTCAATATTGGCCCAACCCATGGTCAGTAGGCCAGGCATTACAACAAGTGACCCAAGCACGGCTGTGGATAAATATATTCCCCAAGATCCTGCTCCAAACAACACTCCATCTTTAATCCCTGCTGCTTGCAGTCAACTATATAAACTATTAACTGCACATCCAGTAAATCCCGCTGTAGAAAGGGCTGTAAAATTGCATCCCCCCAGCAAACAGCACAGTAAAGTGCCCTTGCTGTATGCCAAAAATAGTCATTTCCCACTACAGGCTTTTCAAATTGAGTCTTATCCACTCTGGCAATGCACCCCTCCCCCACCATCCCCCCACCCCCATTTCCCCACCTGTCCTTAAATTGTGCTTTCATCAGTAGTGAGTTAGATTAGGTGGAAAGGACTGACCCTAGAGATGGGATCTGTGGAGGTTTAACGGGACCTGTCCTCAGGTGAGTCAGCTTGGCCAGCAGACTTCATTATTGCAGTGATGAGCCACCACACTGCCATCATGTTTAACCTCTCAACCTCAACACTACCTGGTCATGGAAGAGGGAATGGCTTGCTATTGTTTGGTCTCATTTTGCTAGTGCTCTGACCCCTTGTATGGCTTAGACCCTTCAGAGTAATATCAGGCACCTACCAGGGTGATCTGCCTGGTGTGGGTATAATGACTCCAGTGGTTGGCTGGTGTACAGCAAGATGCTATCAGGTGAAGGGCCTTCTCTCTATATGGAAATTCAAATCTGTATGTCAACCCAGTCCTGCATTATAATGCATTATGGGCTTTTCATGTGCTGTTCCCTTCTCCTCATTTCCCCAGCAGCCTCTGATCCTCTTTGCAGCTCTCTCACCCACTACATGTCCAGCCAGCAGGGGTGCTGAAATCACATTTTCTGCGCCTTCCATCAGTGACCTGAATATGTCTGCACCCTCCACTAACAACTCTGAAGCAGTACAGAGAGGGAGGGCGAAAAAAGATAGAGGAAAAAGTAAATGACATCTGAGTTCCTGCCATCTAAGGAGTGGACAGTAGGTGGCAGTCTACTTGTGGCATGAAGTGGGACAGTATTACAGAAGGGACCTATGGGAAAACAGATAGCCCTGACTGCCCACTTCAGGGATACACTGCCCCTCTTTCTTCCACCCAGTCTTGCCTCTTTGCCCCTAATGCCCCCAGTCTGGCTTTCTGCTGGGAACATCCAAACTCCTGTGTCTTGGCTAAATCAGACTTCATTTTCCTCATGCAGCCTTGTTTCTCTCCCTCCACACACAATGTTAATGTGTCTGTGGGCACTTCATTGTTGTCATTCAAAGCTAATGTTGGTTTATTATGATTGTAGACACACCATACGCTACCTCTTGTCCTCTCTCCAGGGTTGCTTCCTGTGCAAATGAGTCTCTAAGAGGGAATGGAACCTTCCTGGAATTGATTACAGATAACATGTTATAAAGATTTGTGTAACGCATTGTTGTCTTCAGGGAAGGAAATCGTATTCACTTATTTGAAGGAATAAGCCAGTGTTTTCCAACTTAATTTCTATCTATTATAGCTATATATTTACTTGAAAACCATTTATAATGAAAGTCTAAGGGTAAGAGAATGGAGTCAATAAACATGTCTGCAAACTATATTGTAACATGATAACACTATTTGTATCTGTTTCTGTTTAGTGCTCCAAAAATCTATATCTGTATTTGGGTTTTAACCTGAAGTGTTAACTCGAGTTCATAACTGGTCTCAAATAGAGATGTATGTGGTGTTGTTTTTTTTGTAATCCACTCATGCATTATTATTTTTTGTTTGTCCATCCATCCATCCATCCATCCATCCATCTTCTACTGCTTACTCCTTTTCAGGGTCACGGGGAACCTGGAGCCTATCCCAGGGAGCATTGGGCACGAGACGGGGTACACCCTGGACAGGGTGCCAGTTATTTTTGTTTGTACCCCTGATATTTCTAATCAATTGAGTTGGTTCTGTTTCCCAAAATATAAACAAACTAGCAGCTTAATTTAAACCACTGTGACCCTGACCTGTGACCAGATAGTTACTAAGGATGCTGTAAATGCATTACAATACCACTTGTTCGTGTTAAGGAACATATTCTTTGTCCTGTGTAGTTTGTCCCTTGTAGTTTTTACATTTATTTATTGAGCAAATTATCCAACATTAAATATCTTTGTCAGAAAAAGTATGTGAACTTTTGCTTTCAGTAACTGGTGTGACTCCCTTGAGCAAATAACAGGTGATCAATCCTGCACAATGGATTGGAGGAATTTTGGCCCTTTCCTCCTTACAAGACTGCTTCAACTCAGTGATGTTGGTGGGCTTCCTTGGATGAACTGCTCTTTTTAGGCCCTTCCACAACATTTCTATTGGGTTAAAGTTTGGATTTTGACATGGCCATTCCAAAATGTTAAATTTCTTCTGCTTTAACCATTTCTTTGTAGAGTTACCTGTGTGCTTAGGGTCATTGTCTTGCTGCATGACCCACTTATGGTTAAGCTTCAGTTTATGGACGGATACTTTGGCATTCTGATCTAGAATTTGCTGGAACAATCCAAAATGCGAGGCCTGTCAATAATGGCAAGCTCTCCTGGACTTAGACAGCAAACCAGCCCCAAACCATGATACTGCCACCCACATGCCTCATGGTTGGGATTAGGTTCTTATGTCGGAATGCAGTGTTTGGTTTTCGCTTTTCATTCAAACCAAAAAGTTATATTTTGGATTCACCTGTCCACAGAACATTCTTCCAGTAGGCTTCTGGCTTTATCCACACGGTCTTGAGCAAACTTTAGATGGGCAGCAGTATTCTTTTTGAAGAGTAGTGGCTTCCTCCCATACAATTCATCCCAAAGGTGTTCAGTGGGGTTGAGGTCAGGGCTTGGGCCACTTGAATTCTTCTATATCAACCTTGGCAAACCATGTCATTATAAACCTCACTTTGTGCACAGGGGCATTGTCATGCTGGAACAGGTTTGGGTCATTTAGTTCAGGTGAAGGGAAATCTTAATTCTACAGCATACAAATACACTGTAGAAAATTGTGTCCTTCCACATTTGTGGCAACAGTTTGGGGAAGACCCACATATGGGTGTGATGGTCAGGTGTCCACATATTTTTGGCGATACAGTGTAGAGTTTTGGTGAGGCTTTCTGCTATAGATGTCTTAAGTCTTAAAAATGTCTTAAAATGTATATTGTGAGTTGTACTTGTGATTTCCATTCACTTTCCAGTAACTTGGGTTTGCATTCTTTTTCTATTAAAGGAATATCAACACATTTGTCCATAGGGATTGCCCATAAACTATAGATGCTGAAAACAGAGATTAGTCTATTAGCATATGCATATGCTGGAAAATTCCTTGAACTCATGGTGCCATGTTCATGGGAATGCACAGAACATATTTATTTATTAAGGTCGTATATTTATCACCGATTTCAATGAACATCTTTTCAGTTTATTAGTTGAATTAATCCAGAGTGAAATCTTGAGTGTTGTACTCAAGCCTTACACAAAAGACATTTATTGAGCACTTGATCTTATCAAAATCTGTACACATTTGAACAAGCAAGTACAAAATAATTGGATTTCATTCAATGAAATGGCAAGAAAACTAAACCTAACCCTTTAACCTTTCACATGGCTTGATTATTTTGAATAGCTGTGAATGAATGTGAACGTGTAAGCCCATGAGAAAAGATTAATATGTTCTAAACTTTAATATTTGTGTCGACTGCTTATTTACAACTGGAAGAAAGGTGCTTAAAGCTTTATCTGCATTGTGTTGCTGTAGCTTCGACTGTTTTGAGCCGCTGTTTCATTGCTTACCTGAGCTGAACCTACAACTGCCAGAAGCACGTTACCTTTGGAGGATGTGTTGCTATAGCAATACAACTTGCTTGAAGGTCTGTCACCACAGTGACATTGATAAGTCCCAAGGTTAGCTCTTAAAGAAATAAATCCCACATCATAGCGTACCCTCAGGAGCAGTTCTAAGTTTACTAACAATGAGTCTGACAAGCATCCATCCAGCCACCAAAAGCTGCCTTGCTCCTTCAGTGCCTTTGAGATGCATTAGAACAAAAAGTGTCACTTTCTGTCATTTGGCCTATAGGTTTTGCAAGGATTGCATGAGCTGCATGACATCACAGTGAATGGACAGACCTAGTGATCATAGCAGAAATCAGAGGTATTTTGGAGATGGTTATTATGGGTAAAGATGTTGTATATGGGAGCCTGTGTTCTCATTGCATTGAGGCCAGCCCTGAGGGACCCACTGAACAGCTCGCCTATGTGCGACTCCTGGCATATGGCAGGCTATGAATTACATTACATCTTCAAAATAGGCCCCAGAGCTGAAGTAGCACTACATCTTCAATTTCAAGACACTGGGAGAAAAAGAGTGCTGTGAAAAAGTGAGAGAGAAGGAGAGAGAGAAGAGAGAGAGAGAGAGAGAGAGAGAGACGGCCAAGAGGAAAAAGAAAGCAGATTCAATCTTCAAGCACCTTACAAATGTTTGCGTCAGTTTTCTTGTTTAAAGGAGAAGCCACCGAGAGGAGACGGCAAGAGGAGAAGTAATGTCCACGTCTAGTTTCTCCCTTTCTCCCTTTTCTCCCCCCAAACTGTAGTGAAAAGATTAAATTGTTTACGAGCTCGAAGGCTGGCTGGCTAGAGAGGATGAGCCGAGAGCGACAGAGATAGACATTCTAATTCGTAGCTGTACTTAGCGCCCCGGTCCCTCTGTGCAACCACTAATTCTTTTATCTGGCTTCAACACTCCGGGCTGCAGCCACATTCAGAATAAGAAAAACTAAGTGAAAGAAGGCAAAAATGACTGTTTTATACGCTATACAACTGATAAAAAAATCTCTACTCGAATACTTAATTCCTCCCCCACCTTCTTTTTCGCCTTGCCTCCTTTCTTTTTCTCGTTCCCTCATCTCACAAAGAGGCAAAGAGTGACTGTAGTGTTTAACCCTTTATCTAGACCGAGCAGAAAGACATTTGCTGCATCTTTTCCCTCAGATTTCTCTCTTGGTGTGGTGTGTCTGTGTGCATGCAGGCATGCATCTGTGTGTGTGTTTGATAGGAATATAGGCTTGGGGTTAGGAATGGTGATGGGGTTTGCTTGCTGGTTGTGGTTGTGGTGAAGGTGATGGTGAGGGGATTGAGGAAGGCAGTTAGGTGGTGGTGGGGAGAGCTGGAGTCTGGGAAGGGATTCGAAAATACAGCATGGAGAAGAATTACTGTTATCTACGAGGCAGAAGAGGAAGCAGCGAGATAAGAAACTGCAGCAGCTGGGACAGAATCAGGCGTGCAAGAAGTCATGTTTCGAGGGGGCCTCGGTTGTAAATTCGCCACGTATTCAGAGCAAACCATCTCTGCTTGTCTGTCACTTGGGTGCTCTGGAGGTTTTTTTTTCCCATCTTTTTTTTCTCACACCCCCTTTTGCTCTCCCCATCCCTTTTTTTTCCTGAGGTCTGCTCCCCCGATAGAGGTATTGTGTGGACTCCACTGTATAGAAAGCTCATCAGCGCTGGTTGCCTTTTGGGTGTTATCGGCTGGTAAGGTAACTGCGCGCTTATAGACTGCATGCAGATAATAGTGGCAGAATAAAGAAGATAAAGGGGGAGCTCTTCTCATTAACAGCTATCTCAGCCACTGCAGACATTGCCAGTATTGAGTGCTTAGTATGCTGAGCATAAATTAAAAAACGGATGAGGAATAAAAAGGGGAGGAGGACTGAAATGAGTGAAGGAAGGAGGGGAGGCCACGGTGGAAGGCGAGAGCGGGAGGGACCGGAGGCATGGACGCTTTGAGCGATTTATGCAAACCATAAAAAAATTCTCACCAGCTTACCTTCCAGGGACTTCAGAGCCTTTTCAGAAGAGGTGACACAATGGCCATTTTCTGCATACAGCCTTCTTATGCTCTTCTCCAGGATAGACTCTGGAACGCAAAGAAAACGTTACAAGCCTTATTATGCATATTTCTGTTTGGTTGGGTGGTTGAGTGAGCTATGATGGTGTGCTGTTATCTGCATATCCCAGAGGAAGAATCTATGAGAATTATTATAGGCACAATACTGCCCCCACTGTCTGTATCACACAGGGCTTCTAGTCCATGGGAATAACACATGTGCATTAATATTAGTATGATGTGTCCTCTGACTGTGTAGTTTTGAAGGCCCAGGGAATCTTTTTACTTTTGCACACGACAACATCTAACAAATAAATAAATAAAAGGCCATTTTCTTTGGGTTTTCACCAGTTACTTCAACCTACTGCCTTTGAATCTGTACAAGTCTCACACAATCTCCCGCTGGTGGATTAGAGCCTTTTCTGAAATGTGTTCAGCTGATATACTTTATTTACACTCTCACATTGTGAAAAAATGGAAAGAGCTAAAAAAAAACCAAACAAACAAACCCCAAAACAATAGTCTATTTTCCAACTGACCTATGACAGTAGGAATGTCCTCCCTTGTGCAAGTGTATTTTGTATGTGTGTGTTTTGTTCAGCTCTACAGATGACCATTAAGCTGTAAATAAAGCCCCCTCCTCTTTCTCTCTCTCTCTCTTTCCCAACCTGCCAGTGTGGAGACACAATCCCAGCCTGCTCAGGCAGACATGTTCCTGATAAACCGCTGCTCTCTTGCAAGCTTTACAATGGAGCCCGGATTCATTTGCATGACACAATTGGCTTGCCGTGCTGATGTGTTGCGGCTAGACAAGTGTAGCATTACAGGGAACAAGTTACCATGGGGAAGGTTAATATAGACAATAAGGGAAGCAGATAATGTGAATTGGGTCCCTGTTTTTCAAACCTCTTATCTGGGAGGCGAGAAAAATCGGCCTGCTTTGAATACAGGCTACAATTTTAAAGGGCCAGTACAGGCTGAGGTGCCAAGCTCTGACAAGCTTTTACTGTTATAATTCATTCACTCCAGTTTAGATATGCAGTGTTATCTCAGGAAATAAGTATTTTTTTTGCAATGTTCTCTTCAAAACTGCATGGAACTTTCAAATGTAGATAAATCTCTCTATGTTTTTAGTCCTATATCTGTTTTACTGTATATTGTAAGTTCTAAAAAATATATATAATTAAGTTGTTTAAGTGTAAGAGCCCTCCTGTAATGGTTCATCAGATTAGTGGCATAAAACATGACATTCAGGTAATATTATTGGATGCCTTCTAGAAGTAGGAACAGTATTCACTAGCTCTGGTGATTTTATGTTATTGTATTGTATTGTGTTACAATAGACGTTGTCACAGTGCAGCTTTACAGAAATCCAGATCCCTAATGAGCAAGCCAGAGACTTGTTGGATTATAAATCATTGCTCTTTCGCACTTATACTCTATAAAGCCCAACAGTACTGAGTGTGTTGAAACTATGTTCAGTACAAGCATCAGGGTCTTTTATGATTACAGAAGAAGTTTTAGCTTAAAATCTCCACTATGCAAGGCACATTATTCACTGAAGTATGTATAAGACTTAGGCAATGGGATTTAGCATATCGCTTCTTATTTCTCACTGACTCTGGGTTAAGGACTGATGGTTACTTTAATATGTAAGTAATGGGTGGAGTCACGTAGGACGACAAAGTGATTTGCCTCTAGAATGTGTGTGCACTGTGAGCATTAAAGACGCAAGTTCCGTTGATTCTGAATTGCTATTCCCGACTCTTCTTTAGCGTCCTCTGTCTTAACGAATGATAAAAGGAAGACATGACAGACGGTGTGTGCTGCAAAGTCTGTTCATCATCAAGCACTTTCATGGTGTTCAGACCGCTGTGATATAAAATTAGTTCCAAAAAGTTGCTCCAGAATTGAGTGTGTGCTTTTTTTTCAATGTACAGAGAACAAAGTTAGAAGCCTTTGCATTTAGCACATGCTCCCATCTACGCAGCAGGTAAAGGCTCAATTACCATCCTTCAGCAGACCCCTAACAAGGCGACAAAAGGCCCTAATTTTTAATTGAATATTTAGGCTGCTGAGGAGCAGGGCAGAGGAGGGAGAGGCCGGCAGTCCGGGCCGAGCCTCCTGCCGTGGCTTCCAGATGGGCTGGCCTGCCAAGGAGGTTGTTAAGAGCCAGGATTGAGTACCTTATGTGGTGAATTAAGTTTAAACCCTGGGGTGTCCGAGTTCTGTAGTGAGAGAGAGAGAGAGAGAGAGAGAGAGAGAGATATGGAAAGAGGAAAAGAAAGCTCTAAATCAAGGCAGATATGCTCCGTTGTCAAGAACCCCCCCAATCACCCCCCCCCCCCCATCATCGTGACATTTAAGCCATTCATTAATTAGAGGGCTGCGTGATGAGTTTTCTCTGTCGCTCATGAGAGGAAATAAATAAATAAAAAGGGGACATCACCCCCACCTCCTCATCTTTGCTCATTTGAGGAAGCAGTCATTAGATTTTTTTTATGGCATATTACAGTGCTGTGGCATTACATGGCATCAGGACTTATCAAAAATGGAAATGTGCTCTGGGCGATTTTTCCATCTCTTTCTTGCTCTCTGCCTTTCCATTTAGATTTCCATTTCTATCAGATTTCACATTTGAGCCTTTTAGGGCCAGTGAAATGAGCAGGAATCTAAAAGTGGCCAGAGTGTGTCTTTTCAAAGAATATGTTGAGTTTTTACTCACCGTCATTTGACCTTGAATCTCACTGACCACAATCACATCTAATAGAACTGATAACAAAACTCTTTGCACTCAGATTTTTTTTAAATAAATGTTGGGGCAATACTTCTTTATATGTCTGTGTAATCATGTGACTTTTTGCTCCATTGTGCGGGTCAGCCTATTTTATTTGTGGGTGTGTGTTTGTGATGGAATGGATGACTGAAAAAAAGGGATAAATTTCCTCTTGGGGATGACACCCCATTTGTTTTCATTTTGCAGATGGCCGTCTATGCCAGATTACACGGCTTGCCTCCCTACAAGCCCGCGCTCTCGCCCGTCTGCTCTCCACCTCTCTTAATGCACCTCCTATTATTCCCTAATGGATCAGGGACAAAAACAATGACCTACTAAAGACCAAACAGAGAATTCACCTGTGATTTATCTATTTACTCCCCTGCTCCCTGCCATAGTCAGTGGCACAAATCATCAGTTTCCCATCACCCTAGTGTCTTTCTTGCACTACAGGAACTTGGTCTTAAACAGTTTTATGAAAGAAAAAAATCCTTTTCACACTAATATTTATAATGTCGTACTATTATAATATAGTAACATGATCTCATAGCGATCTGTAAATTACATTACAATTTGATATTTTTCTTGGCTTATGTTAATGAGATATTTCTACAGTATGCAATTGGTGAGGTCACAAAAATAAATGAAATGAAAAACTATTCATAATTGTGTGTCCTCTCTGCTGGGTTTGATGAACAGGTGTTATTTTCTCCGTGTAAATCACAGCCACGTGGCTTAAAAAACACGGAACAACACTGAGGAACAACAGGAATTTATGCATGTTTAGTAAATGGCTGCTCATTCCTCAACTGGTTGGTATAAAATCAAGCCTGATAAATAGAGCTTTTACCATAACCCAAACACCAGTTTAGCAAGCTTTATAGGCTTGTTAAAGGAGAAAATTGATTGCAAGGTTTTGTGAGCTACTAATAAAATCTAGAGTTTGGTAATTCACAAAAACATTATCTAAATGGGAAAAGATCAAAATACAAACTTTAAAATAAAAGGTCATTTATTTAGTTTTGGTGATGGTGGTGGTGTTTCCATTGCTTTATGAGGGATTCATCTACTTTTCTCTGTACTTTAGCGTTTCTATTTTATTGTTAGGTGTCATGTGTTAGCATCTGTTAAAGCTACAGTTGTCTCATACTCAGCACACAGCAGATGCTACACAACAGAAGGGTCTTTAAATGTTATGAACTATACGTCTTTCTGCAATAATTATTTTTCTAAAGACCGACTTCAATAGATGACAGTTGCAACAACAGAACAGCTTCTTTCTTGCCGTATTTTAAGAAAACACTGATCCTATTTGGGATAAGAGTTGAAAAGACTTAAAGTGAAAGGAATTGAATTGAAAAACCTAGAAAGTACATAAAGGGAGTGAAATACATGAAGTGATATAAAACTGTTAGCAAATGGATTCCTCAAACATGCTTAAGGGAAACCACACACACACACACACACACACACACACACACACACATCACTTAGCAGACCAATAACTCTAACTGTTTTTTCTTTTATATAATAACCAAATGTATTATTTAACACACATTATTTGGTGTTTTTTTTCTGAGGTGTTTTGCTTCAGCCAATGTGGCACTGGCAGAGATTGCCTTGTTAAAGATTAATAAGACTGGCGTGCGATCATTTTAAGGTTAGCATTGGTGCAGATTTGGTCTGGTAACATGTGGTGTGTGTGTGTGTGTGTGTGTGTGTGTGTGTGTGTGTGTGTATTCTGACTCATGCCCTGGTATTGATCGCTCTGGCCATGCAGGTGTCTGCCCTGAATGCTGTTGTGCACTGAGGCGAACAGAGAGGGAGAAAGTGAAGGAGAAAGAGAGAAGGCCATGGCTGGTGAGACTGACGCTGACATCCTGCTGCAATCCGGTCCTGTCAGCAGAAACAAGTGGAAACACAGAACCTCAGCATCCTCAGGTATACGTGTGTGTGTGTGTGTGTGTGTGTGTGTGTGTGTGTGTGTGTGTGTGTGTGTGATGGTGCAATAAGAAATCAAAATGCCCCAACATATACATCTTTCTATTCTGTGAATGTTAATTTATGACCTCAATAAACTATACATGCAGCTATAATGTATACACTTTTACAGATTAGATAAGGAATATAACATGGTGTGGTAGGAAAATAGTGAGTATTGGAAAATAATCAATGACAGGGCGATGTGATGTGGCCTGGCACGTAGTAGAGTTACTCTTCCAACCCTGAATTTGATCATTTTCCAATAACAACAAGTGTTTTATTCGACTTATACTACAACAATCTACCAATGCTAACAATTTGTTATTTATTTATAAAAAAGACAACACAATGCAATACACGATACAATTTATATAAAGTTGTAAACAGTATGTTGGGCCTTTATAAACAGTAGTTCTCTCAACAGCTTCTCTCTTTTTCTCTCTTTTGAAGTTAATACAAAACGCAGCTTGTCATATTAGTGAGAAACTGAAAGTCCTGAATGTCTCCTCATAGGAAACGTCAAAATATCAACAATTACACACATTTTTAACTCTGTTTATGTGGAGCTTCTGTCTTACAGTACAGGTCCTTGTGTAAGTTAACTATTGTCAGAGCTGCTGTTAGAGAAAATGAATCAACACCTTGTGACTAATCAGCCAGATTAGTCAAATCCAGGCTTGGGGAGTAACGGAATACATGTAAGGCGTTACGTGATCAGGATACAAAAAACTGGTAACTGTAATCCGTTACAGTTACGTCAAAAAACAAAGTAATCAGATTACAGTTACATTTTGTAAAAAATGGGAATACTATCAGGATAAAATTTATTTCATTTAAAACCAAAGAAATTAATATTTTGACATAAAAATAGAGACAGCTGCTTGATTATAGTTCTGGTTCTCTCTTACCAGTCGTGGCTCACGTGATCAACCTCCTGATGCAAGCGCAAATAAATTTTGTGCAAAGTTAATTTCGTAGAAATGAACACAAATTGTTCTCTGAAATGCTTTTGTTAGGGTGACCATACGTCCTCTTTTTCCTGGACATGTCCTCTTTTTCAGACCTTAAAACAGCGTCCAGGATTTCTAAATTTGAGAAAATGTCCAGGATTCGGCTTCAGTTTCATTATGTTGTGTTTATGGTCTAATACTGCATCATGTGTGCGCATATTTGCATTGCTTTAACCCCTCTCTGTAATTCCCGCCTTCTCGCTCACCAATCGGTCGAATATAAAAGTCTTGCAGGAGCTATTGGCCAAATTCCTGCCTCTCAACCATTAGCCTACTCTCAGTGGACGAGTAAACATCCTGAGTCGAAACAATGCCCATGGCCATATAAGGTCATTTTTAATTTCATGTTATCACATTGCTTCGTATTACATGGTCATTCAAATGTGTAAATGATGGCAGAAGGTTCACTCATGGCCTCTAATATTTAATTTTATTCCATGGACATTCAAAAGAATGTCTATATATTTATATATATTTACCAGTTATAATTTATATAGATTTATGTGATGCTAATAGTGTGTCTTTTTCAGTGTATAAAAATCTGCATTCATAGTAACACTGTTTTGAACACTATTAAGACATAACCCCCCCCCCCCCAAAAAAAAAAAAAACAAAACAAACAAACAAACAAACAGGTGTCCTCTTTTTGGAAAACCAGAATATGGTCATCCTAATTGTTGTGATGTAATGTTACCTGTATCAGTTTATTTATTTATTTATTTTATTTTATTAAAACAAATCCAAATTTTGAACATATTGAACAAGCTCTAAAATTAGCTCTAAATAAAAGTATTTTCGATCATATTTCATTTCTCTTGACTTTATTTACATATGTGACCTTGAAGTAATCCAAAAATAATCAGATTACATTACTTTCATCTTGGGATACTTGGATTGTTACTGATTACACTTTTTATGAGGTAATTTGTAACGGTAACGGAATACATTTTTAAAGTAACCCTCCCAACCCTGGTCAAATTATTAGATTGCAGATTATTCAAACTTTAGAATTCAACATTACTTTTGTGTCAAATATTATATTTTATTCAAGTACACATGTATCAACTTCAGTTTAGTGTGTCCTGATAGTTTTAACAAAAAACTTTCTTGGGGATACAGGTGTAATTACATTCACCCTATTGGACATTGTTACAACTGTCAGGATTATCTCATCTTATCTTAAATGACATAAAATTAAAATTTTGTAGTAATTTTCACAATTTAAATGAACAAAAAACAGATCAGTCACAAAATTAAGTACATTCCTACATTTATCACACCTTCAAATCCATAAAATTTTAATTAGGTGTTCAAGATTGGAAGCCAGTGATCAGAACCTGCTTAGGGAGTGCAGGTGGAACCTGTTTTATTTATACCCTCTCATATCTAGTATATGGTGTTCCCTTTGTTATTGAGTTGTGTGCTGTCATCATACCAAGATCTAAAGAGTTCTGTACGGCCTTCAGAAAGAAAGGTTATAGATGTCTATGAGTCTGGCAAGGGATTTAAAAAGACCTTCAAATGATTTGAAATACATCATTCCACTATAAGGAAAATAATCTCCAACTGGTGCAGACTTCAAACAACTGCCAGTTTGTCCAGCACTGGCCGTCCCAGCAAATTCAGGTCAAGAGCAGACTGTCTCCAAGAACCCCAAAATTTGATCACAGGATCTGCTAGTAAGTCTTGCAATTGTTGGTGTGCTTGTTTCCATCACAAATATGTAGTGGTGTGTATGGATTCTCAGCATATTTTGAGACCAGGGATTATAAACGTTTAAGAGAATAAAACTGAAAACCAAAAATGAGCTAACTTATTCATTGAACATAATCAAAAACAAACAAAACCACTTTAAATTGTTAAACAGTGAAAATGTCATTTTAAAAAGTGATTAACTGGTTAGTAACTTATCAGTATTGTTCCGTCCCAGTGTGATTTCAAGAAAGTAAAGCCTGAACCTAAAAACTTTCTAAATAGGCCTAAATTCTTGTCTAGAATTAATCACTTCCTTCATGCCTGTCTAAAGGAAAATATAACATTAGATATAAAAACTATAATTGGGTTTTCAAAGGTGGGACTATAGCAGAAAAATCTGTGTAGAATTTATTTTTCCTACAAATCTGCAAACAACAAATCAAGTAGAAGAATGCTCTGAAAATGTTAAACATGTTGCTGGTTAAAATGCAATGTTTGGTTTTATTTCTACATTATGAACAGAGTAGGCTATCATATGTAAATGATGTTATAAACCACTCTTTTATTTTGTTCTAACCAGTTTCCAATTAACCACAGGGAGTGGAATGCTGGAGCAGGAAAATAATGGACTAAAATGAAAAATAAGTTGTTTCGAATCCTTTTTTTTCAGCGCAATGTTAATAAGGAAGACTCTAGATCCCCGTGAGATGTTCAGCTGATCACTATTCTCAGACGATGCTCATGTTCAGTTTGACCCTTTCCCCATTTCATCAGAGAGGTCTCAGGACTCTGTCTCCTTAACATGGTGCTTATATCTTACCTTGATCTCATAACGGCTCCCTGAGGAGGCACTGTGGCCCTGACCGGTATTGACACCTCACAACCATTGAGAGGTGTCCAGCTTTATGGAATATACACGCTGACCTCATCTCGTCTAATGCTAACCCACACTTCTTTCTTTATTGTTGTCAACAGTGATTCATTTTAAACCCCATTCCCAAATGTGCGATTAATACGATTACCGTACGATTCCTCTTACGGAGGTTATACCCTCAACACCAATTATTGACTGTTAAGCTGTCAATTAACACAATGCCTTGTGTCCCAAGGACAGGTTCGCTCTTGATTCTGAGTTGGCGATACGCTTTAGGATTTATGTCATGTGCTCATTTTCTTCTGAGTTTATGTGTATGTTGTAAACCTTTAACAGCCAAGGCCTTCACAATATCACCTCTGAACATATTCGTGACAAAACACCTGTGAATTTCTTTCTTTTCTTCTAAGAAACATTAAACTCTTACATATGCTCTTATTACTACTAAGATACAGTATATACAAAAAAACAAACAAACCTGTAAATACAGTACATGTGCACACAAACTCAACCTTGTCCCAAGCTCTCCTGTCATTGTAGTTAACCTTAGAGGGTTTAAACCATTTTATCTCGAATTTATCAGACTGGAATTGGTCCCAGGTCATTGTCAGGCAGCCATAACCCTTTTGTGCTGGCTCTATTGTGACTGGAGATAAAGTGTTGAAAGGCAGACATAGCATGGCTGGCAGCCGCCTCCCCTCTCCAGGCCATAATGTGCACGAAGATGAGGTGGCCGTGCATTTTTCTCAAGTGTGCAATGCGGGAATGTCGTTTGAAAAACACTCAGTGAAGACTACTTCCATCATTGCGCTCCGGGATAAAAGGCGTCATTTCAGAGGTTTTCATTGCCCATTTAACTATCCTTGTTCCTTCTCCCTAATATTGCCTGTAAATTACCATTTCAAATCGACGGCCGATTGCTGTGCAGGGCAGACGGTGCTGGAAGCAGCCGCCCCTCAGGCTGCGTGCCGTTTTACACATCCCAACCACGTTCCCCTGCAAATTTCCCTGATTAGATTTGTAAATAAAAAAAAATAAAAACAATATATAACATGGAAGAATTAATCTGTTTTATATTCCTTGGTTAAATTTTTTTCATGTCGCATATTTGAAAGATTTAGAATGTATTTGTGCCTGCTGCTTTCAACCATTATATGCTTCACTTCATACATCTATTTGTGATGCTATAAAACAGGCATTGACTGCCCATGTAAATTGTGTTCCCCACAATAAATTATATGCATACTTGCAACACAAAAAAAGCATGACTGCTGTGGGCCCCCCCTGTGTATTGGGATACTAATAACAACTGGACAAGACACACACGGGTGCTTCTTCTATGATTTTCAATCTCAGCATGATTTTTGGTGGAAGTGTTAATTTTTTTTTTTTTAGTATTGCAGCCCACAAGCCAAGCCAGCAGCCTCTCTTCCCCCATCACAAACTTCTATTTCTGTGGAGCAACTGATGTTCTTGCTGCAGTGAGCTTCTTGAAAATGCCAGTGACCTGCACACACCCATGGTTCAGTAGCTAATTTCCTAGCGCAGTAGTACTCTCTTTATGTGTCCAAGGCTTCGTGCATACACTGTGGGAGAGGATTGCTTGTGAAATCTAATGTACAGTCTGATTTAGGGGCCATGTAGGAATATGTTGGTGCTCATAAATGCATTAATCACGGCTGCCAGGAGAGCAACTCAGTCATGTATGTGTCCAAATCTGACTGCCTGTCGGTTTATTTATTACTCTGCATCCCAAATGTGATGAAATAAGAAGCCTGCTTTATTTTTATACATCAATGTTAATATGATAATTAAAATAATGAGTATTAACACTTTTTAGGGGTACTTACACTGATCCTTCATAAGACATTCATAAGCATTGCATAAGTAAGTCCTGGAAGACTTTTTAATACGCTTATGTCAAAAGTTTAGAGTTTGTATCTAGCTTGATTTTGTCTTGAGGCCTCAATTGTCAATAGGGGTAAATTAGTCGAGCATTGGTAGTTCATTATAGGTAAATTACCCAAACTTTGAGAAGTCTGCCAAGGAGCATTAATTGAATTCCTATCCATTTAATCTGACATGTGGACTCCTAAACATTTAGAACAATTCAAATAAATCAGCACTTCAGTTTGAGGACATAGAAAGTATTCATTCACCTAGGGTTATATAAATATTAAATAAGTGAAGTTGCAGAATGTACATTGTAATTAGGCTAAAATCACTTGTAAACTACCACCGTGTCAGTTAAAATGTCAAATGCGTACGTCATTTAAAATCTCCAAACTTCATAAATGTGATGTTTCTCATAAAACAAATCCATAAAGTTACTAGATAAAGTTCATAAATCTTTAGTTAGAACAGCCTTCAACAGTCAACCCATAATGATAATTGAGAGTTCATCTCTCATCTCAATTTCATTTCATTTCATGTGCACAGTCATATAATAGATAAATACTAGATAAATAATATATCTAGTAATAATAATAATAGATAAATACCTATACTGTCACGTCAAAATTTTAACCTAACGAAAATAAACGTCTGTTTTGCTTTATAAAAGATTTATGCAATGCTTAGAAATATGTTATAAAGGCCTAATGGTACTTTTTTTAAAATGAAGTTTTAACAATTTTTTAAATGTTAAAAAGCAAACGAACCTGGAAATATGTCTACAAATGAGGTATTATCCAATAGCCATTAGCTTTTTTCAAGTCCTCGTTAATAGAAATAATTAGCTCTAAGTGCAATATAATTATTAAGCTAAGCACAGAGGAATTGCAACAGCATGATTTCCACTCGATTTTAATTCACAGTTCTACTGTTTTTTAGAGAACTGATCATTTCTTCTAAAATGCTTCTTGCAGTTTTTAAAAGAAAGAATTTGATTTTTTTAAAACCAAATTACCTGCAATTTGAAATAAGAAACTAAAATTGGTTTGTGTGTGTGTGTGTGTGTGTGTGTGTGTTTATTCTGTTCTAGTTATGATCTGATTTTACAGAGCAATAGAGAAAATTTTTTATTATAACAATATTTCTTACAAAAAAAGAGAGAAAAATTGCAGCTACATTGTCTTTCCTAAAACAACAACAAAAAACTAATATTGATATCTTGCTTTATATTGTCTTACTGTAGTACAATTATTATCATCTAGGTTATTTAAATGAATGAACTTTTTCAGTGAACTCTTGGTGTTGGCACGAAGACTCCTCGTCTGTGTGGCACATGCTAGTGAAAAACCTGTGGTCAGTGCTACTTTCTAGAGCTGTGTTTGCAGTAGAAGTTTGATTTTGGCTGCACAGAGCTGTGCACCACTGAACCCTCATATCTCCTAACCCACTAGGACCAGGACAGAGGTTAAAGGTCACCACCCTGCCATGTCGAGCCTACCTCTGCCCTCTCACCCATGCCTCTTCACCACATCACCAGCTTGGAAAAGCCAATAAAATTGCAAATTTCCTCGTATTTTCACAATATCCTAAATAAACAAGAGCCGAGCACACATTCCCTCTCCCGGCATCAAATATTAATCTCGGTGTAGCTGGAGGAACGTGCAGCAGCGCCAGCCGCTCCCTGGGTAAACAGTGGTGAGATTGCTATTCACCGACTCTCATCCGCCGTGCCGGAGAGCATGACAAATTCTCTTCCTAATTACAAGAAGCTCTGTGTGCTCTCCAGCACTGGAAATCAAGCCCACCTTCACTCCGCTCCAGTTTAGGATTAGGCCCTCGCACTTGCCATGCGCTGAACCCTAGCCAAGGTTGGGCATATGCAAAATGTGCACGTGAGTGTGTGATTGTGGGGGGGCTCTGGAGGGGGGGGGGGGGGGGCTGGGAGGAGGAGGTTTGGGGGTGTCAAGTGTTTTTAATTATTATTTAATATTGGAAATTACTGTATGCGAGAGATAATACAAAGCATAAAGTGTTTTTATTTATTTATTTTTACATGATATTGAATTATACATTTCCAGTTTAATTTCTGCAATGAGAAATGAGCAGGAAAGAGGTATGTCTTACACCTGTTACAGGGGGTGTTCTTTCAGAACAGAACTTAAACTTTTACCCCTTTCTTCCCTTTCACTGTCAGTCTCCTTCACTGGGACAGCAACACTGCACTGAACTGTTTGTTTGTTTGTTTGTTTGTTTGTTAATGTATCATCAACAAAATGACAGGTTTACACTGTGCTGGTTAAAAGAAGATGGAAAGACTCCCCCCAATTCCCCTGATTTGAAAAAAAGAGAACAAGACTGAGATGATTTCTTTAGCCACAAGGGGCAGCAGAGTACATGGCATGGAGAGCTCATCTGTCCTGTTTCAGCAATCAAGTCAACAACTTTTGACTAGAGGAATTTATTCTATATTGCATGTTTTGTTGTCTGTTAACTCTGAGGCAAGAAAGCACTGATGGGAAATGTTTCTAAAACTCCAAATAATCAAATATATAAACTGTCACCAGTCTGTCAGGTGACTGACAGACTGGCCTATCAACTGGCCTATCAACTAAACTAGTGCTGCTCAAAGTGGGGTACACCAAACATAGCCAGGTGACAGTGGTGAAAATCACAATCCATTAAATATTGTTATCTTTATGATTGAGGTCTTATAGTAGTTATTAGCTGGCTTGACTGGTCACTTGAATTGAATTGGTTTAATCCAAACATCAATAAGTCAAACCAACTCAGCCTAAAAATAATGTCAACTTAGACTTAAAGTCTAAGTACTGAGCTGGTCTGTAAAATTTATTTTACAGTTAATGGGGTCCCAGCCTCCAGAATGCTCACGAAGCCCTTTTCTAAACAATATCTGAAACAGTTCATGTTTATTGATGTTTTGCAAATAATCTATTCAGACATGCCCCTTTTGCTTTCACTTTATTTGGATGGTATAGTTTATGTCTTTTGATGTTTAGTAAATCATCTCTTGACTATTAATTGTCTGTAGTGCTGTTGTCACAGTTTCAATTCAGGAACCCTGTGGATTCCATTGATTCCAGGTGATAGATTTTTCTGTAGATGTGTCTATAGATTTGTCTAAAGATTGTCTAAAGATTACCAGAGTTTCTATTTATCGATACTGTGAAATGAGTAGATAATCTGCTACTGTGGAAGTAAAGAAAACATCGGTACAGCTATTTCAGTGCTAATGATAAGTCCTTGATGCTGTTTAATGTCCAACTGTCTGAACAGTAATTTCACAGTAATCAACAAACTATTGGAAGACTGCAAGAACTACCAAAGACGTTGCTGGAAATACCACTCTGGACCATGAAGCTCTGGAAAGTGTGGCTGTGAGTTATATGACGTGATCAGCATGTGAAAGATTATTTTTAACACTGGGGATTGCCAGTGAACCTGAATATAAAAAATAAACTTAACACCATTCCACTAACTCTACAAATTTAGCACATTTCTTTCTTAAATTCCTGCTAAAACACTGTAAACAATATACCATATTGGCCACCTGCATTTTTGCTACTAATTAGTATGTTATGTTTACATTTACAACACAATTATTATAGTATTATATCTCTTTTCACCTTATTCCATACAAGAACTGTGTACTGGTCGGCTCTGCACTGTCCTTTACTGTGCTTATTATCCTGTTTATTAATTGTTGTACTGTCTTGAGCTGTTGCACACGTTTACACACATGCACTTCTTATTTATTTCTGTGCAGTCTCATGTAGCTCTGTGTTGTTGCACCATGGTCCTGGAGGAACTCTGTTTCGTTTCACTATGTACTGTACCAGCGGTATATGGCTGAAAATGACCATAAAGCCACTTGAACTTGAACTTGAACTTGAAGTTTAACCACTGAGCCACCATTTTCCAGTGTACTGCCTACCAGGTCAAATGTATAGCATTGGTCCTTAAGGCCCAATTATGTACCTTACTATACCCTTATAATTCACTAAGTACAGATACAAGCCAAAGTGACAATTGTTTGTGCCTTAATATCTCAGCATTTTTCTAAGTGTATTCACCCATTTGAAACCCCTATCCAAACTTTTCTCAACACTGTAAAACGTCCAGTCTTGAATGACCTCATCCATGTGTCCAGTTGGACATTGTAGGTGTTCATTCAGCGTTGGAGATTGTCCTGTGTACTGTTATCTACTGTGTGTAATCTGTCGCACTTCCCTAAACCTGCAGTGAACTGTTGAAAGTGCCAGAATTGTACTGGTGTATTTCCTCTGATCGAACACAACCCATTTCCCATTCCCTCTCACAATGTTCTAACTCCACGCTCAGTCAGTGCCATACACTACTCCTGCAGGTAATTGGGTTCCTTGTCGCCCTGTGTACTGGGTGTTTATTGAATTAATTGAATCAGATATCGCTGACTATCCTGTGTGCCTATTCTCCAGGTGTCTCCCGGGTTGCGGGTGTGACATGCTCTAGTTCTTGGGACTCCATGTCATTTTCTAACCTTGTGCTAATGCAGCCACGTCCATAGAGTTACTGACTCGCTCCTCATGACTTTTCTAATGCGGGTGTGCAGGCTAGGGTAATAATCTCTGGTGCTGTCCTTCAGCTTCCCCTATCAGGAGGTGATGGCATGTAGATACGTGAGCTCCATCTATCAGTCATCAGAGATTTTCATTAAGGCTGGAATGAATGCGGAAGGTCGCTGGGCACAGTGGGAATGAGAGACTTCCTCTGCAGACGTTTCAATTTAATCTTTACTGCACCTGACATACAGAGCTTAATTGCTGTCTTTGTGTTTGTAAAGCTTTCTTCATCACACCTTTGGAGATTAAATGAAGATCATGTAGCACTGGAAATGTGTATCTTAGTGAGTCATGTAGTGTTGATGTGTGTTTGCTTGTGGCAAATGCGGATTGAAGTAGAAGTGTTGTGAATGGCAAGTTTGGGTAATCGTGAGATCACCAAACATCCTTTTATTTGGCTCCTGATGAGTCTTGTTCTGATTCCACGACAGTGTCTGAGAACACCTCATTATCTCTTTGCATGCGTCGCTTGGCGAGCGGATACTTCGTTGCTTCCCTTCCTCCCCAATTTCTCTCCCGAGTGATCAAAGGCCGTCCCTGTGCTCCTCTCGTGGTCTCTCGCAGGTACTTCCATGCCGCCCCCTGGCCTACGCGATTGTCTTACAGGCACATTGAGGACACCCTGCGGGGGCCCCCCTCCTACTGCTGATTTACTGGGATTGGCTGCTTCTGTCACAGTGTGTGATTGCGACCTCTGGGTGACCCACTCAGGATATATATCAGTCCAGGTTATCTACATAATGCACAGGAAGAGGACGAGAGAGACAGAGCGAGCACAGAGAGTCCTTTTCAATAGACAATGATCCCTGCTAAATGGCAAGGAAGGAATTTATTTTTTCGCTGGAAATGGAAGGTGCTCTGTTCTTTGTACAGCACAGGTAGCATACAGCGGGACTTTATATCTTCTTATTGTCAACCACGTGTGTGTGCGTGTCACAGATGTGTGAAAACTAGCACGATAGCAAAGCACCCCCTCAGCTCTGCCATGTGAGTATGCAGCATCTGTATAGCTGAGGTGAATGAAGCCTAAATGACAGATTAGAGTGGCCCATTGATCATCTCACACTGCATGCGATGCTTAATTCCCCCATAATGCTTCGTCCGTAATCATCACGACGAGTCCTAGGAATGCACACAAATAAAATAGCAGCGTAAGAGTAAACAGATGAGCGAACATACCGTCTCGTTTTGTAGAAGTGGGCCATTGTGAGACAGTGCCCATTATTTTTATGATATCGAACGATTAATTATCCAGATGGCAGGAAAAGGAAGCCTCAGTCTCAAATCTGCTGCTATGCTTTTATCAGTCTTTTGCTTCCACAGTCATACACAGTTGCAGAAGGTAATAAACAGCTGTTGCCTTTTGTACCTGTTTCAGAGGCAGGTATTTTGCCATGCGGCAGCTCCCTGACCCACTACTCTGCATCTGCTGTAGTGGGCCTGAGAGATGGGACATGCTGTTAACAATAAAACACAAAGCAATACTTTTTGAATAGGACTGTTAGTATAATAGAGTTTAACTAATAATGTCACGCTTTTAAATATTTTTCCATTCATTGATATATTCTTATTTATGCAGGTCCTGTTTGCTGCTCTGCTGTTTTCCAAAATGGATTTTTGTTTTAATTTCATTATTAACATTTTAACTTCTTGTCACATTCACACTTTATTCATATTACTGCTTTATATGTCAGTAATCATATTTTAGTTTGATGGTGGATTCAGCATGTGATGTGACCATGTATTACGTATTTAATATAAGTGTTTGCAGATGTGTCTCTCAGTTTGCCATACACTACAGTTTCAACTTTCAATATCCTTCCACATTAATACACACATGACTATTATACAGTAGAATGAAGACCAGAAACTATGCTGAAAGTTTCCACTCTCACCTCTGTCCTGAATCAAATGGAAAACAAGTCTCCTCAGTGTTGATGCTTTTTGTGTGTTTTTATTGTGGTTTTTTTTTTTTCCTTGCCTTTTAAGTCCCAGTGGAGTGTCGGAGCTGTGTTTCAGATCGGCTCCTCCGTTAAAGCGTAATTTGTCATTTTGGGGGTGAGTAGAAATGGTGCATTCAGAGAAGCAGGTTGTGGAAATAGCACCTGATATGACCTCCATTTTAGAGAATGGTACAGAGATAATGGAAACTCCAGGAGGTAAAACAGTACAGCCTGAACTTGTGCTCTGCAAGCAGACCCTAGGCCAGGCATTATAGAGGATGAATGACAATGCAGAGGATCTCAAACGCAGCATCTGTGTCTGGGATTGAGAAGTGTGACATGACCGTGTTAAAATTTTAATTAATGCTGAATATAACTTCTCTACCATTATAATGGCAACATGTAATGATCACTAAACCTGAAATCTAGCCTACTTGAACACAAGCAATGGGTGTAGAAATAATAGTTGTTTATGCCGGTCACGGTTTAATCATATTTGTGTGCCTGTGGCTCTTTTTGCAGTCTGTGCTGATCTCCAGGAGTTCGGTACATGGATTCATTTCCAGAACTGGCTCTTAAGTGTCATCACAGTGGACGCCCTGCTGCGGTAAGCCATTGGCTTTATTTGTTGATCTGTATGTCTCTCCCTCCCTCTTGGCTCATAGAAGGGAAGCGAGCCCACTGGTGGGTGACCATTAGAGGCAGATAATCTGCAGTGATTAGATAGGTTTTTATTTTGCAGTGCAGGCCCAAGCGCAGAGAGGCGAGAGGGAGCTTTTCAGAACAGAAGAATAGAGAGAGCCGCTCCAGCAGCCTCTCAACGCTGCTCCTGCCTTTAGAGTCCAGCAGCCAGGACAGCTGCCTATTCACACGGGTCTGCCAATTAAGCACATTCAGCAGGGTGCTGGAGAGATGCCCAGCAAGAGGTAGGCAGAGAGCTGATCATCTCCTCTTTGCCTCTCATCTCATCTTCTCTCATAATCTCTCTTTCCTCTTTTCCTCTCACCCCCTTCCAAAAAAAAATATATATCACCACTGCTCCTCTCTTTCACTGCTACATTTGTGAAAATTATTTTGTGAGCGCTTCCTCGTGGTCTTTTTCCCATATACGTTTCATATTTATGGGAAAAATGACCACATAGTATTTCTTCTGTTTTCAGTTTAAATACATTGCACATCTTTAGTACTGCACTTGCCACAGGTTAAGTGGATGAATGTAACCTATTACCATTCTCTCATAAACAGGCCAAAGGTTCATATGTACTGGACTTTTATCCACTGTGTCACTGATGTGCACACACACACACACACACACACACACACACACACATTCACACTCAGGGGGCTGTAATAGCAGCCAGTGGAACAGTCATTAATACTCTGAGAGGTATAACCACCGTGGGCTGGGAGGTTAGTAATAGATGCTGTGACCAGTAATTAGGCTGCAGACTTGTGTTAAAGTGTCGAGACTTTGTGAAACCGATTTATGGGATAATTAGTCTCCAGCAGTTTATTGATGGCACTTTCATACTTTTCCATGTATTCCTCTTGGCCCCTCGGCCCACATTAGCGACCCTCTGGGTCTCCCCAAACAGTCGTCCCATCTAATTAATTGAAATTAGGTCAGATCAAATGCATTTCAAGTTTCTCATATTGAAATTACCTGGGGGAATGAATTTCCAATTTAGAACTTGGGATTTCTGTCTTGCTAAATGGCGCTAAATGACGGTCTTAATATGCACGTAGCAGCAATGCAATAGAGTAATAGCTGCTAATCTGAGGCCATTGTTCTTGTTGCCCTGTTTATGCCTCATCATTCAGAGGAATTTGTTGCCCAGGACTGCATTGTGCTCTTTTAAACAGCCTGATATTAAGAGTATAAAAAGACTCAATCAATTAATACTTTTTCTCTTCAAATAGAAGAGTTTATCAACAAGTTGAACATATTTGGAATAGTAAACCATTTACACTTACATAGTTAAAATTTCCATAACCGTACACTGTTTTTTTTTTAAAAAATAGAGTAATTAAATATTCAAGGAAATTTATGGTTTTTGGTTATCTTTTTTCTCTGATAGCTCTCCAATATAAGACTGAAAATGTGGTATAGCTAAATTATATAAAGAGGTAGGTAATGGAAAAAAAATAACATAAATTGAGGTTACTTAATCATCGGTCATATACTATACATGAATCTTTATACTCCACCTAGATATGCTACATAAATAATCAATTGATTTCAACTATTTGACAAAAAATTCTGAATTGGGAAGTGAATTCAGAGCATATTTTCTGAAAATCACTACAGTATAAATCATTTTCAGTAGTTTAGAGTGATTTTAATTAGTGATACCTACCACAGTGTAAACTGTTTATAATAGTGCAGACTGCTGAAGTTTAATGAAATGTATTCAAATCTATTCAGTTAAAATCTGTTAAAATCTACTCAGTTATGGAACCATATCGTTAAATAGATGACTAAATGCAAATGGATATTTTAAAAATTTACCTGTATCATTGTGGTAGAAAACAGATGTACTAATTGTGCTTTCTCAGTACAATTAGTACTGTACAGTACTGATACATACATATAGTACTCCTCGTCACCTCATCAGTACTGCCTTTTGGTTTTGCATTTGTTATTGATATTTTTCTGTGTGACCTATAAATACAACCTGTGTTTATTTGTCCCCCTGACCTTTCTAACCGATTCTCAGTCTGATCCATTTGCCCTCGAGCTGATCTGTGAGCCAGTCTAGGTCAGCTGATGTCTATTCTCTGATTTGGACTTCATCTGGTGTTTCAAATGTTTTGTGGAGGTGTGTCTGGGAATGAAGCTATAGCGTTTGTGTTTGATTTTAGCTTTTGGACAATGTTCTGGTCTGAAAGGACCAGCTCTTCAGGGAGAACCATTCGCTATATCCCTTGTAAAAAGTCAATTTTTTCCTCTTGTGTCTTGATTACAAGGCCTTATTGGCATTTACATCTGTATTAATGGGGTTGTGTATGACCCTGCATGTGTCCGGCTGGGGCAGGCCTGGCAGATTGATTAACAAAAGCTGCTGCTTCACGCTTGTCACCGCGCGCCTGGCTGGGGGACTCAGGGGCCCCAGTCTGCCAGGGCCCTGAGGGAGTGCTGGACCCCAGAGCGTCCTCTAGCTCAGAACAGCCCCCCTGCTACAAGCATAGGATTAACCCTGCAGAATCACAATAGACACACATGTCCCCTCGGCCAGGGCTGCCCCATTCAGACCTGCCTTCCTTACACCCGAATAAGGATTAAGCTTAATGAACTGGAAGGAGTTAACAATAAATGAAGAAGTCCTTTAAGCAGCCTCTAATTCCATTTTGTGTTGTGTTGCCTTTCATTTGCCCATTCTGTCCTGCTTCTATTTGAACACAAGGTGTAATCCTCTTGAATATCAAAGGTGGGAAGGGAGTATGAATTTAGACTCTGTCCTTCTCCTGGACACAAGTCAGCTGCCATCTGCCACTGTGATGCACTGCTTTCTATCACTGCCTCACGTGCTTCTAATCAAATTTTATCTTTATAATTACTCTCAAACATTTGGTAGCATGGATATAATTATACTGTAGTTGGTGCAATATTTAAATGTTAATATGTAAAAATAAAACTACAAATCTTAAACCAAATTTTACCAAACAGCTTTGAACATCACACGCTGGAATATTACCAGGAACTGCATAAGTAAAAAATTAAATATGAGTGACTGGGAAAAGAGCTCATGTAGTTTGTTTTATTTCAATGAGAACAATATTAGCATTGATACAGTACTGTTAAAAACTTGACCTGTATTTGTATACTGGCAGTATGGTGTGCTTTTGAATTCTAGTATCTTTTAACAAGGATTATCTTTCTTTGCTCATAATTATTTACTTATGTGCTTAGTGAACAACAGAGGTTGTTGTGATGTCCAGCTTGGGGTTGAAATATGTCTTAAGAGAGTAAACAGAAACCTAGTGACACCACTAAGTGAGAGGAAAGAGAGAGAGTGAGAGAGAGAGAAAGAGAGAGAGAATGGGAAATGGTGACTGTGAAGGACTGTTAGCTCACCTCCTCCCCCATCCCAAAGGACTTAATGACACAGACATCTGCCTGCAAACTCTCTTCAAAGCTCATCTCAGCCAGGGGTCAGCTGTGGGCGATTTGCGATGTGTCAGAAGTCATCATCGTGGCTGATGTTGGGCCAGCCCTTGGCTGCCTTGCTCTTAGAAATGGAGCAGGTCAGGGTCCACTGAGCCACACACTGCACCCTTATCCACTCGGAACAGAGGACCACTTTTTATGTCTGTTGTGGTGTCACTTCATAAGTGCCTGCAATTCCAAAGCAATTACATATAAACTAACATGGGGGTCTCAACTGGTGGCAGATAAGGCCAAACTAAGTTCACCCCCTGTCTCGCTCTCTCTCTGGCACACACAGTGACCCCCACTTGTTGAGGTCATGATAATCACTCTCTGCACATCCCAGCACTAACTCTGATGGCTCTGTCTGAGGCTGATTGGATTGTAGGAAATGGTCAGATACTCGCGTTCTTGTTCGCGAGTGTGAGGCTCTGGCAGTGAACCTAATGGTGGAGAACATCAGTCACTGAAGCTCTCGGGCTCTCTCTGGTCACAGGAAGAACATTTTCCCACTGTGCATTCAAAAACTAAAAATGGCCCAAAAGGAACCACTTGGAAGGGGTTAGATTTGATGGTCACACTGGCTGCAGTAGAAGCAACCACATCATTATTACAGTGTTTAATGATGCCACTGTTATATTTAGTATCCGAAATGTTAGATTAATCCTGTTTCTTCGTCTATTAAATGTTTATTTTTGCTTTACTTTTACGAAATTACTGTTGTCATCAATGTGAACTTTATAGATAATCAGGTTACATTTGACAGATAGTCTGGCCATTTAGGGTAGAATGATATCTATCCCACTCAGGAAGGTGCTGCTCTTATTTTTCTGTTATATTGCTCATAGTCTTATGAAGGGTGTAGTTAATCTGTGACTATCTAGAGCCAGACAGCAAACAAAAACAGCTAAACCAGCTGTCTGCTAGCTGCCTAGAGGCATCAGTTCCCAGGTAAGCTTTGTCTGGTTCCTGAGCTAAACAAAAACAAAACATTTGTTCTAGTAATCTAATGAACAGTAGATTCGATCATGCCAGATGCACTGCCAGCACCTTTCATCAGAAGCTAGGACTGCTAAATATTAGATCCTTTACTCCTATAGCACTTATTGTAAGTGAAACTATGAATAATCAGGGATTTAATGTACTTAATGCCCGAACAGAGAATTGGATTAGACCAAATGAGACTCGCCCTCCTAGATACAGATATACTGTCCTTGTCTAATTTGATGAGGAGTTGGCATCGAAATTATTGATAATGATACTCTAGTTGTAGTATCCAGAAATCTGGATACGAATTTTACTCATTTGAAATTCTTTTTTATTACCAGAACTGAAAAGAAACCTACTCAACCCACTAATTTGTATTTACAGGCCACTAGGCAGCACTCACCCTATTCAGAATTTCAAGAGGAACTTGCAGACTCTTCTCAATCCTAGTTGCTTCAGTTGAAATAGCAGTAATTGTCAGAGACTTCAACAGCCATTGTGAAAATAGACAGGACTCCCTGAAAGCAGAATTTGTGTCTATATTAGACTCAGTAGGCATCAATCAGAATTTAACAGGACCCATTCATTATGGTGGACACATCCTTTGACTGACATTTGGTGTTGCTATAGAAAACATAGGTATCCTAGTGCAGTCTGAAACTATTTCAGAGCACCACCTCATTTCATGTATAATGCATCGTAGTTATAATATATGCACTTTTCCTGGCTACAACTTTAAACTTATAATCATTTCTCCTAGATTGATCAACTTTGGGTTGCCCTTTAACCCTGCAGAACTCAATGAAGTGACTGATTGCTTAGAGTCTCCATGTTCCCTTCAATATCGCCTCATTTAAAAGGAAAATAATTAGTGGCTAAAGCTACGTGCACATGTATACTGCACTGATTTAAAACTCCACTATCTGGAGTCATCCAGAAGAGGAGAGAGTCCCTTATGAGTCTGGTTCCTCTCAAGTTTTCTTCCTCGTATAATCCCATGATGTTTTTCCTTGCTTCTGGTGCAACTGGCATGCTCATTGGGGATCTAAATCTACATACAGATTTGCTGCTTTGTGAAAAATTATTTTATTAAAAAAATGCTACACAAATGAATCCTTCCTGAAGTTCCTCCATACAACATATCATTTGAGCCTTTCATATATGGAACAATCACAGTTTCTGTTATAGTAGTGCAAATGTTCCAGTAGTGGAAAAAAGGCTTTTGCAATCTTATTTGATCAGCAAATCAACTTGGAGCTATAAAAAATAAATCTTTTTCTGCAGTTTAGTTTTATGTCATCCAGGCCTCCCAGGGCCATAGAGCTGAGAGGTGAGGGTGGTTTGGTGGGTGTGGGTGTCAGAGGCCTAACAGAACAGAACAAGCTGCTGGAGATCACACTGCGGGTGTTGCTGAACGAGCGTCATCATCCAGCATCACCTTATCAGATACCAGCATCACCTCATCACCTACCCCAGGACCAGTCACAGCATGAAGGGTGTGATGCATGCTCACCCAGCTCAGTGAGCAATACCAAAAATATGCACATTGGCCCTTGGTTTGGGTTTTAGAAACAGGCTAGTGGACTGTTTTTTCGAAAAGGATTGCAAGAAGCAACAAAGCAGTTCTCTCTTCACCACTGCCTTATAGAGCAAAGCCTCATCTGGTGTTTAGTTCAGGCAAAACATCCATTACTGATTTGTCAATGTTGAGCATGCTCTGTGAATGGTTGTCTCTTCGCTTCCAAATCAATCATTTGGATGTATTGACTAAAAAGCAGGGGGTTTTTTTTTTCAGTTCCTGAATTTATATTATAAATGGCTGAATAAATCATTTCAGTTATTGCTTGACTGAAAATGAGAACTTGACAAAAGCCAAAGGAAAGACACGTGGAAGTTTACTTTCTGTACGTTTACTCCCTTGGCTACATCCGGAGATCAGCTCTGATGTCAAGAGGAGCTGGAACACTAATTTCTCGGACGTCTCAGAGGGGAAGGCTCTGAATCAATCCCAGCTGTCAGTGCTGTCGACGCAGGTGCACGGATGTTGTGGGGGAGCAAATTTACATTTATATGTATATGTAGATGTGTATGCCACGTTCTGGGGCGACATGTAAAGACGTTGACACAGTAATCACAGGGCTTGGGGATGCCTTCTGTCCAGCAGCATGAAGAGCAGAGGCAGGCCGGATGGGTGGGAAACAAGCGTCCCTCAGATAACTACCTGCGCAAGCCGTCACTCTTCTGACAACACACAATATTATGCAAATGGACGTCTGGTTGATGGAGGCCTGGAAGTCCAGCATCAACCACAACAGCTAAGGCACTGCAGATCACCCCAGTGTCTGTCTTCTGTCTGTCTGTGTCAAGATTCTTTTCTTTCTGTCTTTCTTTTTATTGCTCTGTCTGTCTAGACCTCTAGACTTTCTTGCTTTCTTTCCTTCCTTGTGTTCATTGGTGTTTCTCGCTTTTTGTTTTTCCCTTCTTCTTTCCTTCCTTCGTTCCTTACTTTCTTCTGTATTAATTCTTGCTGTCAGTCTGTCTGAGTAGCTCCCTATCCTTCCTTCCTTCTTTCCTTCCTTCCTTCTGGTCTATATGTGTCTAACTCGTTCTTTCTTTCTTTCTTTCTTTTTTTCTTTCTTTCTTTGTTTCCAGCCCTCTATTTTTCCTTTATTTATTTTCCTTTAATTCTTGCTATCAGACTGTTTGAGTAGGTCTTTATCCTTCCTTCCTTCCTTCTTTCTTTTTTTTGTCGTTTTTTCTTTCCATGCATTTCTAGCCCTCTATTTTTCCTTCCTTTCTTTTCCTTTAATTCTTACTATCAGCCTGTCTGAGTAGCTTTCTTTCTTTCTTTCTTTCTTTCTTTCTTTATTGAAGTCAGTATCAGTATTTTTAAATTCTTTACTTATTCTGTATTTCCTTTGCCCTTCTGATTTCTACTTGCTTGCCTTATTGCTTTCTTGCTCTCTTCATTTGCATGGTCTTTGGAAATGATTCCTGAACCTTTTAAGCTAACCTACCAGTGCAGTTTGACCAGACGCTGACACTCCAACTAGTATTTGTTTTCAAAGGCTTGTGTTTCCCCCTCAGCACCTCAGAGTGTTTTTCTTCACCTCAGAGTGGCTAAGCTGGGGCAGCTGGTGATTATGACACCTGGCCACTGTGGACCCTTCTCAACAGTGTCAATGGGTAAGAAACACCCAAGATCTCACCTCTGACTCTGTGAAGACAGCTGCCTTAAAAACACACAAAAAAAGTAAAGAACACATTAAAGCTAACATAACAGTCTTTCCTGGCCTGGTGTTCTGAAAAACTCAGCACATATCAGATGAACAGAGAAATAAACGTAAATCCTCAGTTCGTGGTTTTACTCTGTGATGCATCTGTCATTGTCACTGCTGAAAATGAGTTGCAGTGCTGATTTGCGCAGTGTCCTGGAGTTGAACTGTATGCTGAGACAGACAGACAAGTCATGATTACATCTGTCCACCAATACAGGCAGAATGTCTTTTTTTTTTTTCATTTGTATTTGCACATTTGCCTTTCCTCATCCTCCCTGGCCAGACTAAAGACCATTTAAGACACACTTATTAAACATCATCTAGCAAAGTTATTAAAACAAGCCAGCTTACAGAGATCCCTACCACAATTCAATTACCTGTGTTGCTTGAGGGAGTGCTGGGGAGAGAAAATGACAAGTCTACCGCTTTTATAGAGCCAGCGAGGAACATCGTTACTGTGGCTTCAATTAACACAATGGGGACAGAGCGGTAATGAGCTCAGGGAGGATTTGACAAAGTAAAGTTGAGGTTCATGGCTGTTTGCCTGCAAGCGCTGAGTCCACTTTTAGGGCCAAACTGATCTCTTGCTCCCATTTCTCCAGTCGTCATTGTAAATGTTGCTATTTTACATCAGTATACGCTCCTTAAGTTTTATTTTAGTTTTCTCAAGTTCGTTCTTACACTCCAACTTTTATTGAAAGCACATCTGCCTGATTTGTTTACAAAACTTTCGCTGTTTTGATTTGTACATCAGTGATCTGTACTTAAAGGCACAATTTTTTTTTTCGAGACATATAAGGTTCTTAGGGGGGCATGGTGGCTGAGTGGTTAGCACGTTTGTGTCACACATCCAGGGTTGGGGGCTTGAATCCCGCCTCTGCACTGTGTGTGTGGAGTTGGCATGTTCTGCCCATGCTTCGGAGGTTTCCTCCAGGTACACCGATTTCCTCCCCCAGTCCAAAGACATGTGTTGTAGTCTGATTGGCATTTACAAGTCGTCTGTAGTGTGTGAATGTGTGTGCAATTGTGCCCTGCGATGGGTTGGCACCTCGTCTAGGGTGTCCCCGACCTTGTGCCCCAACTCCCCTGGGATAGACTCCAGGCTCTGACCCTGTGTAAGATAAGCAGTATGGAAAATAGATGGATGGATAAGGTTCTTAATTTTAAAGATATCCCACCTTAGAAAAATCTGTGATATGCAATATAATTATAAATATTATTTTATATATATATATATATATATATATATATATATATATATATATATATATATATATATATATACAACCCTAATTCCAAAAAAGTTGGGACGCTGTGTAAAATGTACCAGAATCTATAAGCACATCTCATATATTTCAATAGAAACATCATTATTTTCAGTGTTTCAGGGTTTTTTGGTTTGTCCAATGGGCATATGCTAAATATTTTATGTAGAATCCTACAATAGAGAGTTCCCCTTTCATAAAAGGAACTAAGATCTAGAACCTCTTTAGGAAGGTTAAAACGAAAAGATCAAACGAACCGTCGAGGAGCTCTTTTCCTAAGAATGTGTATTTGCTTAATCTCTTTTTATTCAGTGTGTCATGACCTGCACTCACTTTATCAAATGATCTGCATCCTTGTCGCAGATTCACAACTTGTTGATCAAGACACACAGTACGAACCTTCGTGAAAAGATCTTGAGCAGCACACCAGTGTCTGCATGCAGATAAGCTAACCTTCAGTTTTAGTCTCAGCTCTTTGTCTTTTCCTCTTCAGTTGTCCTTTTCCTATCCATTTTTCCACAGCAGTGGGTCACTGGGTTATCACTGAAATGAGATCACTCCCCTGTCAATGTTGTCTCTCTGTTTGTTGATAGTCCCCCTTTTTAAATTTCTCATTTGTTTTTAATCCATTGTAGCCAGCCCAGGTGCAGTAATTCCTCAGATAATTGGCAGACAGATTGTGTTTCCAAGAAAATGCTGGACCCCGTTTAGAAGCCTAGTGTAAATATGAGCAAATACCTAACAGAGAAAGCAGAAGGCTGGTTATGGATTTGAAGGTGTAGGCTTTGCCTCTAGGACAGTGAATTTTGCTGTACGTAAGTTTATGTAACTTTAGGCTGAGGTCAAGAACAGGGCAGATAAAGGTCTCACCTCTGGAGTGTGGGTCAGAAGCAATAAAACTGCTGTGAAATGCAGCACCAGAGCCGCTATCTAGACAACGGCATAATATAGACAGCACAGCACAGGGGATGTTATCTTTAGGCAAAGAGATACTAAAATAATGTAACACTCAGGACAGTTTTCTTTTTTCAAAATACATTTTGGTGAACAACTTGGTTAATAATATTTCTATATTATAGTATCTATCATATTCAGTTATTAATGTGAATAATATTCAGTGCTGATATGATCGTTGAATTTGCACTCAGCAGACAGATTTGCTTTGGCAAAACCTTAAACCTCTAGATAAATATACAATTCATTAATATTTACTCTCATACCAAGGTTGCTATTTTTGCTTCATTTGAACAATTTTGCTTCATTTAAATGTAAATAAATTGACATGATAATGTGTTGTTAATTGTGTCTGAAGGAGATCTGAACATTTGCATTTGCAAAACTGGAGTTTCGGTGGACGAATATCATCACTGTACCAATTGGTCCCATTAACGTAGAAAGCCAGTGACATGACATCATGAAAATGATGGAACAGCCCCCATTCAGCTAGCCCTGATTGGCTAAGAGCGGCTCTTTCATTTTGCCGGTGATGTCATGGGAACCTGGCTGACCCTGGATATTGGCTTTATGCTGGAGGGTTTATCTCCGACACCTCGGGCACGTATCTGTTCCATTCCTACAGGGCAAAAAAGCACCCATCCATCCCAACAGTCTGTGCTGGGAAAGCTTCTAATTCAATTAAGGGAAAATGAGACCATCGAGAGTGATATCATATGCTCCACAAATGCCGTGAGATCTGATACTTAATCTTGGCCAATCATCTCCTGTTTTAAGCCAAGGCATTAAGTTTGTGCTACATCCAGAAAAATGACCGGCTTCAGCCATGTTGCCTCCTCCCTGCTGTCATCCCCCTGTTTTCCCTGCTCATTTAATTTCAGCCATCAGTCCTGGTATTTGCTTATTATTGAACCTTGAAGAGGGTTTTTATGAAAGCAGAGTAGGTGCAGCATCAGAGTTAAAGCCACAATCAGAATTTTGCAAAGCCGCATTGGAAAGAATTTCTGTAATTTCAGCTATTGTGCATAGTATAATATTTTAAGGTTAGGGTTATTTTACAAACATAATTTGCTGATTTAATGTCAGGATATTGGCATTTTGTCTGGGCACAAGCCAATATTTTCAGATTTGCTCACTGTTGTTTTTTATAGTCAAAACTAGGAGGGAATGTGCATTCAAAATCTGCCACAGTGAATCAAAAATGTACATGCTATCACCTTCCAAGACCCCTTCTTAGCGCAGACACAGGGATAAGATGGAATTTTCCTCACTTCAACCCAAATTTCTTAGTTATTTTATCTATAACAACTCAGTTGCTGCTTATAAATGCCAGTTTACACCAAAGGCATTAATGAAGCATCTTTTAAGCAGGCACAAGTTTCTCTGTGATCTGGAGCACCCATAAATGTGCACCCATAAATTTGCACCCAGTGAAAACGCCATAGAAATCTATTAATAAATAACATCACTTTATTAAAATAACATGTTTTGCCACATTTACCATATATATATATATATATATATATATATATATATATATATATATATATATATATATATATATATATATATATATATATATATATATATACATGGTTCAGAGAAAGTTGTAGTTTGCTCTACCCTGATTAGTGTTGGGAGAGCTTTCTTAAAAAGCTCCAGCCATCAGATCTTTTGGGCAGTTGGTATGTGACCAGTGAAATAAAACATGAGCAACACAATGTCCTCAAATGCTCACATCACACAGTAACAGCGGAACGATGTACACATCTAAGCATCCAACCTTTGAATGAGTTCCAGTGTGCATGCAGCATCATCTCGGTACTGAAGATTGAAAATGTAGTAAGTAGAAAAGACAGCAGCAAGCCCAGACAGAAAGCGGGCTGGATGCCCTCACAAATGATGTACCCCTCAAGGCTGATCATCCAGTGGTGAATACAGCTTCCTGGTGTTTCACCTGAAACATGTTGACAAGTCAAACTGGACAGTCCTTGGGCATGAAAAAATATCAATATAAACAAAAAATCTCCACCAGCTCAAATGTCCATTGGCATTCTGTCCTGGGAAAAATAACATTAGAATACAAACCAGCAACAGCTAAACTGTGAATATGAATGATCCTTTCTGAATATTCTATCACCCTGGACTGACACAATTCAAAATACAGCCAACATTAAAGAAACAAAACAACCACGACACTATTAGGGATAACATTTCTACCTGAGACCAGAGATATGTACAAATTAGAACAACCTTACCCAAATTTGCAAGCACAAGGGCACAGAAATCACCGTTTTGTCTAACGTTGCAGGTTTCTGAAAATTATTGTAATTGTTTAGTTCACTAAGCTAGCAAGCTAAATTAGCTACCAAGCTGCCTGTCATTTCAGCATGCTACAGAGAAAGCAATAAAACGTTACTTAAATTTACAACGTTATGTTAATTTGTAATGCTGTTTGAAGGCTGCACTTCACAGAAGAAGAAGAATTTAGTAGCTAACGTTGGATGAAACTCACCCTGTAATTGGGATTTAGAAATCCAGCTCCACGCCACGCTGTCACAGTTGGCTTCCCACTGAAACGAGTGTTTAAAAAGTTCGTTACCATTCCAGTATTACCGACGTTTTCAGATTAAAATAGAAGGAATAGCATGCATCCCTGAAGAAAACTTAGGATTAGAAACTGTACAAATCCACAAAACAAAAGGGCACTCACCACTTAAACACGTGTGGGTTCACTGCATTTTTCTGTTCCCAAAATGCAATGCAAAAAATACTGTAAAGTACTGTTTTCTTTCCTTCGAGCAATCAGTACTGTAAAATACTGTTATATTTCGTCTAAGTCATTTCACCAACCAAAATTAGCAGTAATTTACTGAATTTAAACATAACAGAATTATATTGTTCATCAGTATAATTGAAAATGGCTGTGCACCGACGCTCCCCATCCAACCTGATGGAGCTTGAGAGGTCCTGCAAAGAATGGGAGACACTGTCCCAAAAATAGGTGTGCCAAGCTTGTAGCATCATACTCAAAAAGACTTGAGGCTGTAATTGGTGCCAAAGGTGCTTCAACAAAGTATTGAGCAAAGGCTGTGAATACTTATGTACATGTGCTTTTTTTGTTTTTTATTTTTAATAAATTTGCAAAGATTTCAAACAAACTTCTTTCATGTTGACATTATGGGATATTGTTTGTAGAATTTTGAGGAAAATAATGAATTGAATCCATTTTGGAATAAAGCTGTAACATAACAAAATGTGGGAAAAGTGAAGCGCTGTGAATACTTTCCGGATGCACTGTGTGTGTGTGTGTGTATATATATATATATATATATATATATATATATATATATATATATATATATATATATATATATATATATATTGCATTGTTTATAGCAAATAAGTGTCACAAAAGTGCATCATTTTCCTACATAAGCTCTGTTTCATTTAATGCAAGTGTTCCAGCAGGTGTCTGGATTCCTCTAGAAAATAAATCAATTCAATTCTAATTTGTGTTTTCCATTCAATGTTTTTATTTGACACACCCTCGTTGATTTACAGGGTCATTTTTAACATTGCATTTTTGCTTACATCATACGTAGCCTATAATTCACTGATTCCTAGAGATCATTTATCCTCCAAATGCAACTATTTTACCTCATTCAGAGCTAGTATGGTATTTTGCAACACAAAGGTAAACAAACCCATCTGGGACTTTAAATATGTTTTTTTCTGTCACTGACTGTTGACTCTTGCACTTGAATTCAGAGAGAAACACACCCCCATCCCATTCCTTTAGTGCAAAGAAAAGCCACAGTACTGGAGCTGCCACTCTGTCAGTATGAAATCCCTGACTGTGGCTTTAAAGAATCACTCAGCAGGATGTGATAACATTAACTTCCTTGGAAATAAAATATCAGAATAAACCTTATATGAATGCTTCGGATATGTGAAATAAATCCCTCACAAAGCCATCAGACACCCCACAATGTAAAAAAAAAAAGCTAGCTGGAGAGAACTGCTTGATCTGAGATCCTAGGACATTTGAGTCATGTTTCTCAGTATAGCAAAGCAGCTCCCAGAGGAGAAAATGTGTTAGATGTGGATTAGTCTTGTGTCTTTAAGGCCAAAGGGGAGAATCACTGCTATAGTCATCCACAGCATGGTCTCGGATATACTCACACTCATTCAGTATACACTCACAAATACCTTCTCATGCTGTGATGGTTCTTTATACATAAAGAAGTACTGTATACTGTATAACATTTGATCTGGGACTATGTTTATTTGGATGTGATCTTAAGCAGTACAGTAGATGTAAGGGTGCCTGAGGAGGTTGCTGGGTTTGTGGGAGAACAGATACAGTATAATTATTAGGAAATTATAAACCTTATTTTTATTGATTTTTAAAATCCAATATAAGTTATAGTCACTCTTAAAGGTTTTGTTTGAAACCAGAAGTTAAGAAAATATCACTGCATTATTTTTTTGTAACTTGTGGTTAGAGGCAGGATGCAGTATGTGTTTTAGTAAGGGCAATCCGTAAATCATAATCAATAACAGGCAAATGTCAGAAAACCAGAAGAAAACAGGAACAGAAAATTAGGCTCAGTAATGGACAAACCAGGCAACAAGGCTTAGCAAAAAAGGAATGGAGACAACAGGGTATAAATAATGATTAAATTAATGGCTGAATTTATAGATGGATGGATGGATGAAGGATATATGGACCGTTGATTGAATGGATGAATGGATGGATGGATGAAGGGTATATGGATGGGTGATTGAATGGATGGATGGATGATGGATGAAGGATATATGGAAGGATGGGTGAAGTATATATGGAAGGATGGATGGATGAAGGATATATGGATGGATGATTGAATGGATGGATGGATGAAGGATATATGGAAGGATGGATGGATGAAGGATATATGGATGAGTGATTGAATGGATGGATGGATGGGTGGGTGGACAGATAGATGAGGATGGATTGATGAATGGATAGAAGTATGGCTAGGTATATGGATGGATGGATAGATACAGTATATGGATATGGATACTGATAGCCAGGGATAAATTTAGGATACCCAGGGCTAAATTCATAGCATAACCACATGTATTAGCTTTGGGTAATGCTAAGTTCAATACTAGCAATATATTAGCAATACAAACATACTTATGCAAATGGCCACAGCTGACCTTCAAATACTCTCAGATCTTTTTAATGGAAAAAGAATTGAACAAGAATTAAAATATTTTTTTTTATATTTACAAATGAATAGTTATTTTTTAAATACTATTAGATGTGAATTTTAAGGAAAGAAAGTAATGTGCATGGATTTTGTTTAGCTTGTCCAACTGAAATCATAAGAAAATATTACACCTCTACTTTTATTAAAAAAAAAGGAAATACTTTATTAAAATAATGATTTATATTTATTAGAGATTTATTTTATGTCAACCACATAAAATACTGGTATTTCTTTCTTTTGTTTTGTAAATAAAGACCCATTATAGCTGCAGCATGACAGTTAAGAATATATCTCTGTACAGAAAGCTTCCAGTTGCTTGTTTTTACGTCATATTGAATTATTTGTGGCCCACAAGCAGTTTGTCTTGCCTGTGTGAGGTTTTGGGTGTAAAGGTAGTGCTGGGAGATATAGAGGCCAGGGTGTGTTTCTTGCTCTGACTCAGCAGCAGTTGCTGTGAGTGTGTGTGTGTGTGTGTGTGTGTGTGTGTGTGTGTGTGTGTGTCAGAGCACGCCGTGAAGGGCTGCCAGCGGACAGCTTCCTGTGGGGACGGCCTGTTTGCCCTGTCCGTCTCTGCCTCCGGCAATACTCCGCTGTTTGTTTTAATCACCACTCTATTTGCCAAAGGTTTTTTTTTCCCTCTAAGAGCTGGAAGTGTTTTCCTCCATGGTACAGGCAGGACACAACATGGACAGACACTGTGACTTGTGCATATTTCCTAATATGTCTACTTCAGGAAACGCTTGTCTTTTTCTTCTGCATCCCTCTGCATTTTGGGATTCAGAGTGTTTTTTTGGCATGGAAGTCTTTACGTGGCATGTGTCAATCCAGTGTGTGTACTCTACCCTCGGCAGTTGCCTTCCACCCTCTCCCCCCTCTCTATTTGTTCTCCATTTTGTGATGTCTGGTGCAGGGATTATTGGCTGCAGTGCCATCCTGCCTGGCCTTGTCTTCTGGCTGGGAGACAGCATCCACATGGCATTGGACCAGACATCGGGGTGCTTCTCAATGGAAAGCCCTGCTCTTATCCTTCACTGCTTTTGTTCAGGCCTCAAAGTTTATTTATCTATCAGCTGTTTTCTTGATCTTTTTCACAAACAACTGAGCCAAGACATGACTGATCCAACCTAGCATCTTCCACACTGAGCTTTTCCCATCTGTTGGCACTCCTGTTAGCTGATATATATAATTCCATCCCTAGCTTCTTTTATTACTATTTTTTCAAAGCTTTTAGATACATTTTAGCACACAAAAGCTGTTCCCCTGCCTTTGTAGTCTGAGCTTCTATCTATGAAGGTAAGGGAGGAAAAAATCAATAATGTATTTGGACTCTCAATCTTCCTGGCCTAGGTAGAAGGTGTTTTTTGGCGGATGTTTTTGTCATTCATAAGCTTTGCTGACAAATCCCTGACATAATTTGTGGGTCATATCGATAACTTCTACCTCTGCTGTGGAGGACAAATAGAAAGCATTTGTCTGTCTGTGTGAGAGGTGAGACCTGCCATGACAAAGGCCTTGCTGCCAACCGTCCATGGCATTGGCAGCTGAGGGTATTAACACAGTGTTCAAGGTCAAAGGTTACCTAAGGGCATGCAAGCCGTTCTAGTTTTATGCCTTTCCACTGGAGTGAAGATGATGCTCGGACGAAGATCAGGAATCTAAGATAATTTAAGATCCTTTACATGTGCAAACCTAAGAAATATTGGATAGCTCAAAAGAATGAAAAACGTGAAGATACATCAAATTACTATCATATGAAATAAATAATAATTTGAAACTTTTGTTTGTAAAATCATTGAAATCAAATTAATATTTGGTGAAGTCTGTAGAGAGAATGACAGCACTGAATTTCTTCCTATAAATATCTAATATGGTTGGAGACATTTATAGAGGGAAACTGGGATATTTATGCAGAAACTTTAATCTGACTTTATAGTACATTTTTGAGATTTACTGTATGTGAGGGTGAAGGTGTTTGCTCTTCAATTTAGTCCAAAGAATAATATATAATATAGTAATATATTGTAAAACACTGATTTTGTATCTTATGGACATTTCCGTGTTGGGTCATGCTTGGTTGGATCATGTTCTTGTTGAAAGATCTATATTACATCCAGGTCTTGTGCTCTTGGTAGAATCAACCAGGCTTTTGGTTAAAATATGCCTGTAAAAAATTGCCATCATTTCTCTGCACCACTAGCAGCAAAACATTCCTGAATCATCAATAAATCACCTCTTTATTTTTCTTGTATGTGGTCCCTCTTTTCAACAAACATGATAATGGTGTTAATAGCCAAAAAAATCAGTTTGTGTACTGGACATAAGAGCAATTTTGAGTAGTACATATTTTTGATACACACTAAAAACAAATAATTTTCACTCAAAGTTAAACTGCTTACACAAAAAGTAATTTTCATTTAGAATTTAGGGAAGCAATGATGAGCTCAGCCTTTTGGGGAACTTTGTGAAACACTTCCTGGGTGAAATTCCTTCATGAAGCTGGTCGAGAAAATGGCAAGGGTGTGAAAAGCTTCATCAAAAATATTCTTAAGAATTTTATATATATATATATATTAAAATATTACATTTAATCTAAATTCACTGTTCTACTAAAGTAGTAAAGAAAAACCTTTCATGAACAGATGTGTCCAAACTTTTGACTGACAGTGTACACTTGTTCTTGAATTGGTATGATCTTTATTTGGGAAATAACTAAAATATCCATTTAGATTCTTTGTTTTGTATTTAATTTGATATTTACAGCCAATGTAAGCCTTTGAATACAGAACACATAAATATTAGCTATTAACTCTCATGACCCAGACAGACAGATGCTAATGACATTAGTATTACTGTCTGGCAGACAGCACCATTGTAGCAATGCTGGAGCTGATCTTGTTGCTGTTTTTAGATTTGAAACTAGACAGTGTTAATCGTGACCAGAGTCTGGGGCAAAGGTTTATTTAAAAAAAAAAACAACAAACTATTTGGCTTGGGTTTGGATTGGATTAATCTGCTTTATCCGTAGTGGACTGTAAGGAAAGATCATAGCTGCCCGGGATAACTGAACTGTCCTTGATAATTTGTTCACCTTTACTTCTCCATCGTCCTCCTCTTCCTTCCTTCCTCGTTCTATCGCATTCCAGAGCCTTGATTTGAATGTAGTGCATACTGAGAGGCAGCATCTCAACAGCCACGTTTTTCTCTACAGAAAGCCATTGAAGAAGCTGGCAGCTTTCTAAAAAGGCCCCTGGAAACATGTTAAATACCCCTTTGCTTTCCCTGCTTTTTGTGATGGATTCCAAATACTTAGGATTCAGCTATTGTTTCTCCTTTTAGTGGTGGCTTCTCACGTTAATGCTACAGAGGGATGTAAGTGGGATATTAAACTTCTTGTGAGCAGGCACCACCTGCCTGTCTCATGTAAAGCCCAAAAACATACCTGTCAGCAGCTGCTGGTTCCTGCGTGATAACACATAGGCTAGCATCTCATTAATTCTGAGCCTATGCATGAGGGAGACGGGTGGAGCTCAGGAAATGTTTTCCCTTTTCCTCCACTTCATAAAGAACACCGTGAAAGCAGGAACGGGGTTGAGACAGCGAAGATCCATCAACAAATTCCTGAAAATGACAACAAATCTGCCCCTTAATTGATGTCATTAAACGAGGCAGGTTTAATTCCACCTGTTTTGGATTTGCTACTTATTCATAATTTGCCTCTCGGTTACACATACAACCCATGCTGACGGGCGTGCAGTTTCCTTTCATCTCGCTATTACATTCTCAAAATTAAAAATAATATATAATATGAAAAATAATATTGGATTTTGCACAGAAATACAGGAATCCGGTACATGTTTATAGACACAGAAGTTCACAGAAGAGAACTATATATATATATATATATATATATATATATATATATATATATATATATATATATATATATATACATATATATATATATATATATATATATATATATACATATATATATATATATATATATATATATATATATATATATATATATATATATATCCACAATTAAAAATTTCTCCTCAAATAATTGGAATAACTACTTAGTGTTCTTCTAAATAAAGTTCTTTCTCATAAATATTTTTATTATACTTTATTCTTTTTCATTAAGCTGAACTTAGAGGAGTAATATTGTTGCTCAGCCGTGTACAAGTTTCTGCATTTATATGATTTGTATTGAGGTTATTCTCTCAAATGACTGGGACTACTAATTGTCAATAAAGTATGATATTTGAGTGTTGGTGATAGAACCAGTATTGTATTATAGATGGATAGAACATTTTGTGAATGTTTTTGAAAAGTGGAAACGTTATTTCAGTGTTATCTATACATTTGTGTTCAATCTTTTATATGTGGCTCAGGCCTAAAATGTCATCCATCCATCCATTTTCCATACTGCTTATCCTACACAGGGTTGCAGGGGAACCTGGAGTCTATCTCAGGGACCTTGGGGTACAAGGCGGGGAACACACTGTACTGGAACACAATCGCACACACACATTCACACACTACGGGCAATTTGGAAATGCCAGTCAGCCATGCATGTCTTTGGACCAGGGGAGGAAACTAGAGTACCTGGATAAAGCCCCTGAAATGTGGGGAGAACATGCAAACTTCACACACACATGGCAGAGACAGGATTCGAACCCCCAACCCCGGAGGTGGTTTAAGTAATCACATTCAAGTATATTTATTAATATAAAAATATGTATTCATTTCATCGATAACAGAACATGAAATGCTTCAGTTGCAGAAATTATCCATTTTTTTAAATGAATGAATAGCCATATTAGAATGGCAGAACGTCCAGCATGCCACCTCAGCTTCTGTCAGCTGGATCACCGAAAGGAAAGTGAGGTGGTTAAAAGTTGCTGAATATTGAGAAAGCTGGAAGAAAGCAGCAGACAATCAAAAGACTAAATGGACAGAGTGCAACAGCCTGACCCACAGAGGAAAGTTCTGAGTGGCAAGGACAGATGCAAGGTCAGGGATGTCCTCTCGAAGAAAAAAGAAAGTGCATCAAGGATACAAGCCTATTTCTCTACACCATTGTTGTGCCTATCCTCCTGTGCATCCAGCTTCATTTCCACTTCAATTTTTATCAACCTTCTGCTCGCCTCTCAAGGAGATAGGATACAAGCTCTGACACGAATTAGCCCTCAGATTGACTGATACTGCAGTGCCCAAGGGATGCTGGGTAAAAAAGCGCTTGCTTTCCCCCCTCATTCCCCCTTTCCTTCCTTACCCTTCTCGTTTTCCTATGCCTCCAACTTCGTCCTGTTTTTCCCCGGTGGCTCCTTGTCAATCACCTGTCTGTGCCATGTCACCTTCTCCTTCAGAGCTGACAGGCAGCTGCCGCTGGGTTCTGACGGAGTAATTTGCTCCGAATTTACAAAACGTTCAGCATCAAAGATGGCAGCTGGCTTGTGTGGAAATGATTGCATTAAGAGCGGCGTTGAGAGGTCTATTTCCACTCATCAGCAAAGTTGACAGACCTACTACAGGTATTTTTCCAACAATTTTTGAGACTCTTCTTTAGGGGACACATAGAGGCACCACTGAGATGACACTCAGCTGGCGTCCATGAGCACTGTGATGTTCTTGTGGAGTAAACCGAAGTAGTGCTGAGGTTTTACTTGCAGTGTCGTGGCGAACTCTGTGTACGAACATGCTATGCAATCAAACTTGTGATTGGTCACTACAAATGGGGTGTGCCCAAGCCAGTTTGTTTCAAGCATCGCATAGGTTTCGCGCTAGCATGCTAAACTCACCATCTTCAATCCTCTAGTTATTTAATGGTCTCATGTAGCACCTGCATCTTATTTCTCTTTTCCTTTTTACTTTGTAAATATGAAACAAAATAAGCAGTTATTCCTCTTCCTTATGTTCTATCAATTGTTTATGTACTTCCAGTAACTGTTATGTTGCCATACTGTGGCTCTAGCTAAGGTCCACACTTTGCAGGGTTAAAGTCTTTTTCCTGTAATCATGGAAATTGTCATCAAATTTCAATAGTGCCAGTTTCAGTACCAATATATTCTTAAACAACAGCCAATACTAAACCTCAGAGAGTATGGAAACATGTACACTCATGAAGGTAGCTTAATTTTCTTGCAACCCTCACAGATGTTGTGGCATTAACTATTCTCAGGCCTTTAGGCTTTGGCTCCTGAGCCAAGGAGTTATGACTCCACTCCAGATGCAGTATAATAAAGAGCACTGCAGGCCGTTACTCTTCATTTCATCATCAAGCAAAAAGCAAGGCTTGTAAAGATGTATCTATGGAGTCTACTAATGCCCAAAGTTACATTTTTATCTCCATCCAAAAGGGTCTTGTAGTACACTTTTCATAAGAAACTTACCACATATCTGCTCTCTTGGAGCTACAGATTCATTTCATGATCTTGTTTGAAAATGCCTGTCAGAGATCAGATGCATCTCACATGTTAGCTTGTGCAGAATACAATGATTACTATGGCATTGAGATGTGCACAGCCTGTGTAAGAGCAGTGGTGATTATCTGGGCTGGCTGGAGCTGTGTGAGAGCCCTTTGGGCTCAGAGCGAGCAGAGTGCTGATCCAGCCTGGGAGCTAGAGGAGAGTCTGCAATCAGGTATTGATGGAAGCGTGGGGGCTCATCTTTCGCTGTCCTGCGTCAGGGCGATTCCTCACCAATATTATTGATTCCCAGCAGAGACCTCATCTATTACAGAGCGACTATGGCCAGATGAACCGGGCTCTATTGCTGAGCAGAGGCATTCCTCTCTTGTAATGCTATACCACCAGGTCAATTTTAGGACCTGTGCATATTTAAAAGCTGTTCTGTTTCTCAATGTAATACCCATTCCTCTTGTTGTTTTAAATGAGCATTTTGCAATTCTCTTGAGAGCCCTGATTTATTTACATTGATCACTAATCAAGGGCAACGCTGTTTCTTTTCTTTCTTTACCAGAGAAATATTAAAGGACAGCTGTTACTTCAAACTACATACACTATGTGAGTAGTTGAAAACAAGAATGATTAGTAACATGCAAAAACTTTGGTGTAACACTTTACACCATAGTTATGAATGAATATGAAAAGAAATGATTTGTTCCCCCAATAGTAACCATAAGATGAATTATATTTATGGGATGCATCTTTAGGTGTAGCAAGAGTTCAGAAATCATCCTCTCCGTGACAATGTTGGTCATGGTCACCTGAATGTTAGTGCAATCTCTGCTATCACATCCTAAAACTTCCTGGTTCTAGACTATTTAAGCAGCTCATGTTTGTTAGTTCCTTGAGAAGTCTTGCCATTCCAAGTGTGTAAGTTCTAAGTCTTTGTTATTACTGACTGTCTTGTTGTGTATCTGACTCTTGCCTTGTGTTTGGATTACTCTTTGGATTTCTCATTGGCTGTGTTTATCATTATCGATTGTGTTTTGACCATAGCCTGCCCTTACAACTTTGATTCTGGATCTGATTACTATTTGCCAGCCAAGATCTGTAGTAAACCTTTTGCATATGGATCCTCACTCTACCTCTGGGTCTAATATTTGACACTGGGAGATCAGGCAAAATGTAAAGCATTGTGTAACTGACAATATGATTATTAAATTGTTTAAATTGATTAGCATTTGAAATCCTTTTTATTTATAAGGTTTTATTTCTATTAGTAAATATTGTTAATAATAAAATAATACTAAATGCACTACAATAATAACAACATATAAAACATACTTCCATTTACAAACAAATTTTAGACCTCTTTGTTGCTGAGTGTTCATCAATTCCGGACACATTTTTGATGTTTAGACTGAGCGGCATTGATAAAGATGTGAAAAATCTTGCAATTGAAGGTGATAAGGTGTTTCAGCTGTAAGGCTAAAGCCTCTGGTATGCTTAATTTATCCTTTCAATTTATATGCGTACACAGGCAGTCGACACATGCGCATTACAACAACTTGCACTACCCCTCCTGGCCTATAAGAGTCAGTACAGATCAGTAAAGCAGGTCTTTTGGTGGGAAGGATGACAGCGAAGAAGAATCACAACAACACTAAGAACAATGCTTGGGAAATCTCTTGCCATGATTAGCACCCGTATATAAATCCTTATACTCTAAGGCTAGAATTATACAAATGCGGGTACTTTCTAACCTGCACTTGTTTCTGTCTATTCCATTTTTTCTTCAACTACCTTGAGAATCAATGGCCCTGGCTCACTGTTGCCACCTTGTGGAACAACTAAATAGTGCAAAAGAATGAAATGTGTAACCGGTTAGAAAAATCGGGCGGTGCGCATACAGAACGCTCGTACTCTACTGATGACGAAATTTGCGTCATGCTGTTCCTAGTGTACACGTAAAAAGTGAAGCATACTTAACTTAATCTGCTTAACTGGAAATCATTTTACAATGTTTTTTGTGAGAAGAATCCAGTGGTCCCAATATCAGGTTCTTTTATAGAGACAGATTTTGTCATCCAAAATGAAAATCTAGAACCACACTGTACCCTATGGTATGAGATTGGACTGTATAAAGTAAGTAGACTGTGTAATGTAAGGAGGTATATTACCTCGATTTGACTCAGGCCTGTCAGCGAATTGCTGCACATGAACGGCTAAAGTGAAGTGCTGTCTTTGACTCGTATTTGCAATGGTGCAGCTGTGGCTAAATGTTCTCCTTGACTCCAGACCCCAGTTCTCCCTGACCCCCTTCTTAAGGGTCTGCCCAGCCACCGCACACACTCAGGTGTATTTCCCCAGGGACACTGTCAGAATCCATCCTGCACATGCAGCCATTTTCCACTTCACATCCCAAGAGTCACCCCCAACAATCTCTCTCTCTCTCTCTCTCTCTCTCTCACACACACACACACACACACACACACACACACACGTTCTCTTGGCTTCTCTTGTTTGGATTTTTGAATGACTGAAATGGGAACATAACACACCAGGCTGAATAAGAAGCTCAACTGGAGCATGGGACGAAGGTGGATTTGGCCTTCATGGGCTTAATTTTCTCTCTTTTCCCTTCTGCTTATGCAGGGTATGGGGAAAGAATGAATCCAGCTTAACGATAAAATAATGGATGTCATTTTTGAGGCAGAAATGGAGGCGGGGGTGCGAGTGCATTACTGTGCAGCTGAATGTGCCCTGTGCCAAGGAGTAAATTTGAGTGAAGCCGTACGATGTGACATCATTTACTCAGAAATCCCTAATTTGTCAGCATTAATATTTCAGCCGCAGCATTGCCTGTCACTGAGTGCCAGAGATGACTGATCAATCTATAAAACGGCCGAGGCTAATTTATTGAATATTTATGTGCAATGTCATGTGCGGGGCGCGGGCGGAATTTATTTCACTCACTTCTCTCTCTCTGGTTGAGAACTTTTCTAACTAACAGACTTTTTTTTTTTTTCAGGAAGGGAAGAGATGCATAATGATAATGGGGCGCGCACCAGCCGCAAATGCGTTTCGCAGTATGGAGCGGGTGTTTAGCACACTTCTCACAGATGTAGTCACACGTCCATTGCAGTGTCAACCATTCTAGTCAATGAATTACGGCCATGTGCCAGTGTGTGATTGGGTTGCGATGATTCACACTCTTGTACAGGGTGATCCAACCAGGCGCAGTCCATTATGGCTCTTGACTTCTCTATAATTCCACTTTTATTGTCTTTGCTGTGCAGTGTTCCCCAGCCGTGTCCTCTTAGAGGATAATGTACCTGTGTTGCTACGTTGCGATTTGGTATTTACTGCCTCGTCTTGAGAAATGTGTTTGTTTGCAGGTTTATCATGCAGTGGTCTGAACTACAGAGTGACAATTTTGGCTCAGACAGCATCATTTCTGATGGCGTGTCAGAGTAAACTGCTGGGATAGCAGACAGCAGAGCAGAGCTTGGAAAGGAACCGTTTGTCCTTCAAACACTCCCATGAAGATCATTACGTGGCTAAATTAACGATGGCAGGGTACGACTGTTGCGTTCTGTGGCCTGTGGAGAAGTGTGACTAGGGCTATTATATTTGGATGGCTTGAGACATGTGAGCAGTGGTTTCTCAGCTATGTCTGTTCTGCATGGTAATCGGTGACACTTTACGGTGGCCAAGCGGACATCGCTTCGTCTTAAAGCTTTACAGTAGACTGAACAAGTCTATTCCTACTCCACACCTCGTATTAGCCCCTCCAATACCCTCATTATCCCGTCACTAATTACAAATTCTCAAGTCAGTGCCAAGCATTAAAATAAGACAGTGCAGCGAGCATATGGCATAATATCCTATTAATGAACACTCTAAATTCAAACTCAGGTCAGCTGCTCGTTTCGTGTACGTGTCACCGATCCAAAGGGAGAGAAAAAAAAGTGACCTTCTTTTAAAATGCACAGACTGATTTGAAGAGATGGGAGCCTGAGGCAAACTCATTGTTTTACTTGTTTAATTTTTTTCCAGCAATTATTGATATAATATTGTGAGGGGTGAGTGGAGTAGGTTTTTTTTTCTCTTTCTTTTTCTTTTTTCTTTAAAAAAAAAACAAAAAACAGAGATGGACATCACTTCCCTATTTGCATGTTGACTGGTTCAGTCTCTTCACTATTTCGATTTGAGCACTTTTCTCTTTCTCTCTCGCACTCTTTCTCCCTCTCTAGGGAAACGCTAGACTATTTGCATTCCCTGTCACAACGGTGTGAAAAACAAGTTTCTTTTCATTCTGCTGGTCTCCTCGTGCACAGCGTTTTAATGTGGGCTGCCAAACACAGGCGAGATGGATTTCTGTTTCCTTTAAGAAAAAAAAACCCAACAACAACAAAAAAGCAGGCTACAAATAGACACATTTAGTTAGCTTGGGTCTTAGCATGATAGATGTGGCCATGGATCAAGTTTTTCTGAGCTAATCCACAGACATGACCCTGTCTCCTGTGATAGACATAATGGAGGCTTTCTTTAAAAAAAAAAAAAAAAAAAAAAATCCCTGATGCAACTCTGCTAACATCAGGTCTAGTGCAGAATTAGCCTAGTTAGACAATGTAGCCCTCACTGTCATTAACCCATACATGAAATAGGACATGGCAATATAACCCAGGTTCACACACACCCACGCTCTCACACACTCAGCATATCAGCAAGGCTCAGCCATGGGGAAGGTGATTTATATTGACAGGGATCCATTTCAGCTGGGCTCTGGCTTGGTCTCGAGGGGGGGAGTGCCCAGGGTGAGTGATCATGCCGACTCCAGGCTAAAAGCTCAGTCCTGAGGCTGCTCGAGCAGTATGGGGAATAGTTTGTTTTCAAAAGCTTAATCCTGTAGAACAGCTGTCTGAGATCTGGACTGGGATCAGTGGTGCCGAGGCCAGAGACGACTGCAGGTGCAGAGACTACCCTAGTTTTGGCCTTTGTGTGTGGCTTTCCAAATGCATGCATCAAGATGGGACAGAAACTGGGGAGCTTTGGCAAGGCTGGGTCAAGTTACGAGTGAGTGTGTATATTGTGTCTGAATTATCACCTGGACACAACATATACATAACCATGAGCACATTTTGGAAAATATAAGGCATGGATCCTTAATTCCAGTCCTGGGGGGACACAGTCAAGCATTACTTGGAGATTTCCTTGCTATACCATCCTACTCTACACCATGATACAATGTGTGATTTGGAAAAACAGTACAAATAATAAACATGGTACAAATATTAAGCAATGTTGCAGATTTATTTGCTGAAAATACCAAATGAAAGAAACTACTAAAAATAGATATAAAAAATACCACAACTAATCACAAACTAATCACTCAACTTACAAATCAAACTACCGATAAAAGCATTTTAAATGAGTCAATACTTAAAAAAAAAAATTATGAATTGTGAAGAAGCCATTCTACCCAGTTAGCATCAATTGCCATATTTCCAGTAATGATCAAAACTAGTTACTCATGGTGTTAGCGAGCATTACTTAACTTAAACACCTAGCTAGCTAGATCAATAAATGAATAAATAATCCATTCATTTATTCATTCATCTTCAGTAATTACTTTATCCTGGTCAGGGTTGTGGTGGAGCCAGAGAGCATTGTGCGCAAGGGAGAAATACACCCTAGATGGGATGCCAGGGATGCCAGTTGTAGTGATGGATGCCAAGGCACGGGTCATTCTAAAGAAACGTCCATTTTTAGAGTAGCAGTATGTCTTAAAATTGATTAAATGTTAAAGAATTTTAACAAAGGCTACAATATTGGTTAACCCTTTGACATTAGGAATCCACATAAGTGACATAAATGATCTTTTTGTCACTGGTGTTACCTTATACTTTTGGCAACAATAAAGGCATTTTACAAATATTATATCTATTTTCCACACGTAGTCACAGGCATAGAGGTATAATGATAATACAGAAAATTATGAGATAAAGATTTTATTTATTTCAGTCAAGTTTGTAAAAGGTGCGATAGCGTGATGCTCATTTGCACCATCATAGCTTTGCTATAATTATAAAAATATTTGAAGGACATGTCTAAAAATGTAATGATACAGTCCTTAAAATCCAAAATATTCAATGTATGTCAAATGTGACCCTTTTGAGTTATTGTGATCAAAAAGAAAACACGGTAACAACAGTGACACAATGAAACAACATTGGCACAAAGAACACCAAAGAATGGTGTTCACATGAGGAGCAGAAACACCAGTGATGGTAACACCAGTGACTATTTTCTTTAAAAAAAAAATGCATTTTACAAAATGACAGCTATAATACCTCAAACCACATGTCGCTAATCTTGCTATACTTTCTAAAGTATGTAATTTAATCAATTTGTATTATAATTTTTTTTAATTCCCTTATAATAAAATAGGTTATACCAGTGACCTCAACTAAACGCTTCATATGAAATTATGAAACAAATAAAAATATTTCTGATAGACAGCAGAGTCACCATGTGCGTTTCTTGATGGATCTACAGGAAGTCGGATGTAGGAAATACAAAGTAATGTCAAGTTTTTTTTTTTTTTTTCCAGAATAAGAGTTGACATGACTCCACAACACCAATCACATGACTCCAGGGGACAGCCATTTCCATTATATTATTTATAATATTTATAAATCCACATCCACTTATTAATGTGATCATGTCATATACATTATTGCATTTAAAATGAGGGAGAAAATATTTTTTTTAAACTCAAAATATGCCCCTAAACCTTCAGATATGACCATGGGGACCAACACTTTTATGGTACTTGGAATTTCTTATAATTGTTTAAAAATAAATAATACCTAATTCATGGCTCAAATAGGTATAATTGTTCAAATAACATTTTCTATAATTCACATATGTAACTCAGTTGTGACTATACAGTCTATTTTAAGTGTAAGCTTTATGCAAATCCTGGGGACAGAAAGATAAAAGGATAGAATTTACCACAGTTTTGTAATAGTCTTGCTTTAACACCCCAGTTAAACCTGTTTTTAACATCTAATGTGAATCTAGATGCCTTTGACCAGGGAAATCATCTAACTGTTCTGGGCTTTGCTGGCAATTGGATGGCAACTGGGGAACCCTGATATATCTAGCGTGTGAAAAGCAGGTTTACTGATTTTAATAAACATATTGGCAAGGATGGTAATTTTTTTTTTTTGTTGAGGATGGCCAATGAAAGCAAATACTAACATAATGGGTGGAGACATAGCTAAAAAAAAAAAAAAAAACTTATATAAAAAAACAAAACTAATGAGACATATCAAACATAAATACCAATTAATGAATTGAGAACTAATCAGTCAATTCACAAACCAAAACTAAGCTATAATCATAATTAAATAAGTGTCAATACCTTCACTGGGTTTCACAAAGACAAATAGCACTGACTGCTACATTGCCAATGGTAACAAGGCTAGTTAGCCATGGTGTAGGCACATCCCTGCTGAAAAAAACCCCCAATAGAAACCGTCACAGAAATTCTAATGGTTTCTACTACAAATACCGTTACAAACCATCAGCTAACCATTAAAACCATTACCATTATTGGTCCTCAGTGGTATCCACTAGACATAACATGCCACCGATAGAAGGCAACAAATTACCAGTGAAAACCCACAGGGACCATGACAGTTTCCATTAAATCCAGTGCAAATCCCGTTATGACCATTAAAACCATTACACATTCTATGAGGGTTTCTAACGTTTTTTTTTCTTTTCTTTAGCACAGGTTTAGAAAAACTGTTTTCAACCAGTTTTAGGGAGATTATTATTTTCAGAAATGAATTTAAGCATGTGTTGCTGCTCTTTTTTTGTCTTGAAAGGAAGAAATGTTTCTAGTGAATTACAAGAATGTTTTTAATTGAACATTTACAGAAGAAGTGGCTAGAGTGCACATAGAAGTCAAGAAACGTACATGAGAAGTGGTTTTATCAAAGAACAGCTTGATGAAAAAGGTCATCTGTGTCTTGATGTAAGCTGATTTTATTGTTGAGCTGGAGCCAATGAAGGACTAATAAAAAAAACGACCTCAATAAAAACAGCACTGCCTATGCAGTATGCAAATGATTCCGTAAAGGATGGGGGCCAAAGTGAGAGGAGGCCACATGGTGTGTGTCGGCCTGGCCCATCACTCTTCATGCCAGGGCCTTTATGCTCGTGCTCTACTGATAAGAGCCAGGAGAGGGCACCTGTGGAGGGTCACCTCTGCTGAAGGTGAGGGCCAGCACTGCTCCACACTGCCCCCCTACTGTGGTGACACACACGCTTAACAATAACACAGTGACCTGCACCAGACGCTCAGTCATATGCTCTGAGGTCTGGGGCAGTGTTAGACACTTTTTTCAAATTTCTTCTAACTCTCCATACCCATCTGCCAACTGCCTTCTTGTGTGCTTTTACTCGTAATATTTTCGCAACAGCATTCCAGTAGGATTTCATGCAATTGATTTATTTCAGGATTTGAGTACAGAAAGTAATGAATCAGCATATTTATTGGTCAGGTTTGGAACAGCAGCAAGTTACAAAACACTAAAAAAAAAAGATAGTCCAAAGTTTTCAGATGTAACACCATGTTTGTCTTTTCATTGAGCATGCTATTACCACAATAATTTACTTGTGTAACATAAGTTAACATTATCTTAGGATGCTTTTACACCTATTACCCCATTTATCAAGCCCAAAGCAGAGAGAGATTTATCCTTTTGCTTTGTTTTCTATTTACTTTAGTCTGGTTTTGCACTGTTAATAATTAAACAAACCATGAAGCAATAAATAAATAAATAAATAAATAACTTTGGCTGGAAGGTGTGTAGGGCTGAACTCTTTGAATATTTGTAAAACTTGTAAAACAGAAATATGGGGATGAAAAATGATAAACACCTTTACCAAGTGTGTTTATAAAAGATACAAAAACACCCAAGTACGGATAACACACCGCCAGTGCTCAATAAAATGTTAGATAACTATATAATAAATAACTATTCCAAAACATATTGTGTATCTACCATAAGTGTATATCTTCTCACTTTTTCATTTGTGTAAATATTCAGAACACAGCTGCTGCTCTGTCCTTTGGCTCAGTTTGCACCTTGTGGATCAGTTTAACAATTGATATGCTGCTATATAAAATTGATATAAAATCTGCTGTATATACACACTGCCAACTGCCAACCTCATAGCTGATATGTTCTGCACTATACTGAGGTTTGTATATGGCACTTACAGTATGGGTGTCAGATAATGAATAATAATGATCAGTGGGGATCTGATTATGAATATTAATCAGCAGATTTGGTCTTGGTGAAAAATCTGTGAGTTGGATAGACCGTATGATATCTGTGTATTTAAAATACTTTTCAATATCGGCATTAAAGCCAACCTGTAGTACTATACTGAAACACTGAAAATGTGATATAGCACTTTTAAAGAATTTTCAGGTTCAAAAGTGTTCAAGTAATTTGGATAAGAACAAAGGCCTAAAAGTTCCCTTGGCAAATTAGCAGTAGAAGAGGTTGTTTAAATAAAGGAGAATAAGAAGAGTATAGAGTGATAGGAGAACATATTCAGGACTGTACTGTATTACTAGGAAGGCCCTGGCATGCTCACTTGGCACACAATGTTGCCAAGTTGTAGGATTTACCTCGAAGCCTGAGGGTTTTGACATGAAAAGACTTTATCGGCTCGAGGACGCTGTGGAAACCTCGGGGAGGCTTACCCTGTTGTAGTGATGGAGAGGAGAAAATGCAGGATGAATGGCAGAAAATGAGAGAGGAAGACAGAGAGAGAGGGGAATGCACAAAACAGTCCAGAAACCACAGCCAACTTGCCAAAAGAGAGAAAGGAGAAAATGGGTGGCATGAGAACAATGATGTAAAACCATAGAGTGGAACAACTGCCTCTGGCACCATCATCAGCCCCGTTATACTCACACACTCACATGACACCACACACACTCATAGGAAGCAATAATTAAGGACATAAAAATGGTGTTTTATCTATAGTACATAATGTATGCATGTTCTTTGATCCATGTAGATTAATGTCTTAATTCTGCACATGAAGCACTTGGTCTTAGTAGTGTGTGTGTGTGTGTGTGTGTGTGTGTGTGTGTGTGTGCAGAAGAATCGACTCCTTCATCAGTACAAGGCTGCAGGTGTATGTGTGCTTAGAAGAGTAGAGCTCATCTGTCGGACTGAGAGCACATGGTCAAGTGGTCAACAGAATGAAAATGGAAAATTGCTGCTGCTCGTTCTTGCCATTGAAATTGTGTTTGTTTGTGTGTGTGTGTGTGTGTGTGTGTGTGTGTGTGTGTGAGAGAGAGAGAGAGAGAGAGCGAGAGAGAGAGAGAAAGAAAGAGAGAGGCAGGTCACCAAAGATGGCTCTTTTTTTATTGATAGTCTGGGAAATGCTGCAGGAAAATTGCCCCCTCAACCACAAACCCTGCCAAACAAACAAATAAACAAACAAACAAACTGAGCAATTAATTACTTAATGTAACCTGTGTATCTGTTTATGTGCTTTATAAAATTAATGCATTAACTGCTTTGGAAAAGGTGCATACAGATTATTTTCTAAAACAATCACTTATTCTTTAGTTACACCACCACAACAAAGAGTATTGGTGCAACAGTATACTCTGAGTTATTTAACCAAGTTACTTAATCCCTCAAGGATTTCGCGATTTTGTGATTGTAGAAATGAATGCAAAATCAAGCAAACTCAAAAATATTCGCAGGAAATTTTGCAAAATTACCCAAGACATGTCATGTGACATCCTCACAACAGGCATTCAGCCAAAGCCTTCTCTGATTCATGTGCGTTGAACATGAGTACAGCTAAAAGGTCTCATTTACCAACAAACATCACTGCAATTTCATTGCAAAGTCCCAGTAAAATCAAGCATTTATGGCTGCAACAGTCACAAAAAACTAAGCGAAATCCTGTATGGTCTGCCTAACAAAGAAAATAGAGTATTGGGGAAAACAGAATTATATCAGTCATCTTGTGTTTAAACATATTCAGTAGACAGTACAATATTGTGTACCTCTAAATATGAGAAACAAGATGCTCATGATGTTGATGTCAACAATCCTGTATCCTTCTTAAGCTGTTATGGTCCAAGTTGGCTGTTAAATTCAATTTTTTCACATCACAATGAACATGGTGTGTCATTAGCATTGAGGTAATAGCTATTAAAAGCGTTAGAATTCTTGTTTTGTCCTTATCTCGGAGATTAACATTAACAATTTTGGAAATTTTTAAACTTGTCAACATGATGTGCATGCAAACCAAATGGTGCTAAATATTTAGAAAAATCTAAACTGACATATTGTCTTATTAGCTTAATGTAGATGGTTGATTTTAAACTTATGTAGTGTGTATTAAATTTAAGAAATCACATTTTTGGTTCTGTAGTAGATAGTGATAGATTGTGAACAAGACATCATGCAACAAAATAAGTGAGAAAACAGATAGTCTGTTCATAACCAATGAATTTGTTATAGTGTATACTGTGACAAATTTGACATTACACTTCCAAATACAATGAGATTTCTCCATGATATTGTCTGTTTTCATTCATTTATTTTTGTTCATATTTATCTCTATTTACTGTGAGCTATTCTGCCGTTGACAAATATGGGTTATTCACCCAGAAGTACCATCAACCTACAACCCCAATTCCAAGAACGTTGGGACGCTGTGTAAAATGTAAATAAAAACAGAATGCAATGATTTGAAGATCTCATAAACCCATATGTTATTCACAATAGAACATAGAAAACATATCAAATGTTTAAATTAAGGAAATGTACTATTTTAGAAAAAAAAAATAAGGCAATTTTGAATTTGATGACAGCAAAAAAAGTTTCTGAAAAAAGTTGGGACGGGGCAACAAAAGGCTGGAAAACTTTAAGTGTTACTAAAAAGAAACAGCTGGAGGAACATTTTGCAACTAATTAGGTTAATTGGCAACAGATCAGTAACATGATTGGGCATAAAAAGAGTATCTTACAGAGGCAGAGTCTCTCAGAAGTAAAGATGGGATGGAATCTGGATGGAAGCATATGTTGCTCTAAATCCTGTATATACCTTTCAGCATTGATGGTGCCTTTCCAGATGTTCAAGCTGCTCATTCCATAGGCACTAATGCACCTCCATACCATCAGAGATGCAGGCTTTTGAACTGAGCGCTGATAAAAAGCTGGATGGTCCCTCTCCTCTTTAGTCCTCTTTGGTTTAGAGGATGCAGCGTCCATGGTTTCAAAAAGAATTTAAAATTTTGATTCGTTTGACCACAGAACAGTTTTCCACTTTGCCTCAGTCCATTTTAAATGAGCTTTGGCCCAGAGAAGATGGTGGCGTTTCTGGATCATGTTCAAATATGGTTTCTTCTTTGCATGATAGAGCTTTAACCAGCATTTGTGGATGGCATGGCAAACTGTGTTTACAGACAGTGAGTTCTGGAGGTGTTTCTGAGCCCATGCAGTGATTTCCATTACAGAATCATGCCTGTTTTTAATGCAGTGCCGCCTGAGGGCCTGAAGATCACGGGTATGCAATATTGATTTTCACCCTTGTCCCTTGTGCACAGAGATTTCTCCAGATTCTCAGAATCTTTTGATGATATTATGTACTGTAAATGATGAGATATTGTGAGATAATCTTTGCAATTTTATGTTGACTAATGTTATTTTGAATTTGTTCCACAAAGTGTAGACGCAGTTTTTCGCAGATTGGTGAACCTCTGCCCATCTTTATTTCTGAGAGACTCTGCCTCTCTAAGCTTTTATACCCAATCATGTTACTGACCTGTTTCCAATTAACCTCCAGCTGTTTCTTTCTAGTAACACTTACTTTTCCATCCTTTTGTTGCCCCTGTCCCAACTTTTTTGAGATGTGTTGCAGACATCAAATCCAAAATTAAATTATTTTTTTATTAAAATGGTACAGTTCCCCAGTTTAAATATTTGATATGTTTTCTATGTTCTATTGTGAATATCATATGGGTTTATGAGAATTGCAAATCATTGCATTCTTTTTTTTATTTACATTTTACACAGTGCCCCAACCTTTTTGAAATTGGGGTTGTACATATTCATGGATTATGCCATCAAGTTTATAATACCTGAAATCGTAGTGATATTACTTTCAACAAAATGCTGTTTTGTGCTGAAACTAAATGAACCCATATTTACATTTGTAGCCTGTTACAAATGAAGCTGTAAAGCTCTTTGCATCTGAACTGGATTACGGGAATAAATATAAATGACCTTATTGTTACTGAACTTTCAAACAAAGTTGTTTAGTCAGACTAGATCCAGTTTTCTACTGTGTATTAATACACAGATAAGTGCTAAAATATAACTTACCATAATCATTTCATAATCGTAATTCGAGCAGTGGATTCTAGCTGTTAAAAATCTTGATATTAGACTTTTAACATATGCTTTATTTGGTTGAAAGTGTGTAAACAAGCAGAATGATTTTTAGGTTTATGTATGCACAATCAGACGTGTCTCAGTATGTGTTTAATACAAATGCAGCTCCAGTATAGCAGTGTAGAGGTAATAGTGTGTGCAGCACATAGCGTGCCCATTTAACCCCCATACTTTTAATCACCGCCATTTTCCACTTCATTTCCATATGCCCTGAGCCACAGCCACTCACACGGCCCGCTATGATAAACACACTGCACATTTCCTTACAGATGAGCTGAAATTAGAATATTAATAAATTTGCTGCATTTCAGCTCATGCCAGTGGAATTTGTGGTTGTGTATAAACTTAGACATAGTCCAAAGACTTAGATTTCTGAAAGTAAGTGTGATTTTTGACTAGTTATTTAGTGGTTTTCAGATTTCCTTTTTCCACAATTTCCACACCTAATTAAAAATTCTGCTAAAGTGGTGGAAACCCTTATCAAATTTCTTATGTCTAGAATTGTTGTTAACCAGATTCTAATGGCAATTTTATGTTCTAAATATATAAAGGTCAGAAATAGTAATAATAATAATAATAATAGTACACAAAGGCCCATGATAATATAGTACATTTAAATGATGTGCCTAATACTTGAATAGTTTGTTTGTAAAATAAACCTGTACTGAGTGGGTTCATGATTTGTTTTTACAGATGAAGGGGTCCCTGGAGAACCCCAGGTATGTAGAGATGCAGTGTTGGCTGGTGTTGTAGATGTAGAGTACTGCTTAAAACTTGAAACTGACTGCTGTGTGTGTCGATGTCAGAAGTGAAGAGCAGTGAGTATGAACTCAGTGGGAAGATGGACGTGGCTTTAAGGGCAGAATCATACAGAGTGCTGACTCTTTGGTCAGCATTTTACTACAGAAGCGGAAGGTGCCTCTCTCCATGGGGTGCAGATACACGGAGCACTTTATGTACTTCATGCTGGGAAACATGGACCTCTTGCTCATTCCTGACCACGCTACAGCTTCACTCTGGATGTAATACACACTGCATTTCCATCAGCATCATCATACTTTATGGCCCTCAAAGGCAAAGGGATGGCTACTTGAAATTCAAATATAAATTCATTCAAGGTGTCTAAATACACATGCACAGATTTTCTTTCCTATATTTAGTATTTTATGCCATTACTTGACATTTATCAGAAATAAATAAGCAGACATAAAAAAAAAGAAAAAAATGTTATAGACAAGAAGAATAATTATGTCTACATAAAGACAATCACTGTGCCATTTCATCCAGATCTCTATAACTGTCTGGTGAAATTGCTCTTTCTATGTTCAACTTTAGTAAATATTACACTTCATTTCTGTTTTCCATCAAATCCAGTCTGTCTTAAAGGACCTGCCATAAATAAGGAATTAAAAATGCATACCGTGCAGAATGAGCCCCATTGATCTCTCAGTAAGGAGCCCATATTTGCCTGCTTGCTTGATTGTCACAGTTAGTGTGAATTATGTGGAACATGTGTTGAATTTACAAGATAAAGGGTTGGAGCCCGATAACTCCAGACGCCATTTGATGTGACTGCAATGGCTTTGTTGACAGACAGGACAAGAGACTATGCCTGCCCCCTCCCTCCCTGTCTTGTTTTTGTTATGAGAGATTGTGTGCTAAATGGAGTGTGTGCTCTGCGCACTCTGTAAATTTGGTATCATAATGAGTGCCGCTCCTCCGTATTGGATGGCAGAACGCAGAGAGGCAGCAGTGAGCTGCGCGCGTGGCATGGCTGCATGAGCCGCGGGGCACTCTGGCCTTTTTACATACACACAAACACACACGGGTCACAGTTTAGGCAATATTGATGAATGTAGCAGAAGAGTCTCTAACTGAGGCTCAGCAATGAGGTAGAAAATGAATAATGTTTCTTCAGAGAGCAGTGAGAGAGCCATATGTTGGCATTTACAGTGGAGACTTCAACGCAGAGACAGCTCAGTGCTGAACAGCAAAAGAAACACACAAATCTTACATATTCCTATCCCTCTCAACATTTCTAGCTTTATACCTGACCTCTTTTTTTTCCATGTTATGCACTAGTATTGATTGAAAGTTGTGTGTGAGTTATGGGAGTGTTTATACTTATTAAAGTAGAACACAATAGTGTTTAAAACACTCCCACACCCTGTTTATCTCCTCCTGCTCTTTCCTCCTCCTCCCAACCATTATTAGTGACTCAGTCCTCCTGTGGAGCAACAAACTTTATAAAATTCTCCTTAATCTGCCAAGCGTAACCTATTTTCCTCGCGATGCAATTAACTGCACCAACATTTACAATAATATGATTACAGCCACTTTGGCAAAGTCGGAGCGGGATTGAAAGAATATTAGGTATCAGCGAGGGGTTGATCGTAATGGTCGTATTTTCAGGAGACTTGCATTTTCTTTGCGCAAATAGAGAGCCCCTAAATTCTCCTTAGGCTCTAAAAACCAATGCAGTGGAACCATGATAACAAACGCAAGCATCCACTTCTCTTCTCTCCCAAGCTTTTTCACTTTCGATCCTGGTTCTTCCCACTTCCTACCTCCCTGAATTAATTAAGCCTTTCACGGGCATGTAATTAGGAACATTAGCAAGTCATAAAATTGCCACCAGTCTCTAAATTATGTGTATGCCCATAGCAATTTGTTTGTAATTCCTTTTTTTTTAAAGACATTGACACCATAGGGGCCAAAACATCCACATAGTTGCCCACTGTGCTCTCTTGCCTTTGGTCCCAATAAACAACTGTCTGAAGCTCAGGTTGTGGATAATGCAAATTGACTCCTTCTCTTAAAAGGGTTGGACTAAATGGTGTCTCAGTTGGAAGCAAAGCATATTTATCTAGTCAGAAGTGACTCAGGTTGACGAAAAAAAAATCTGAGATTCTGTATTTTAAACCATATATATATATATATATATATATATATATATATATATATATATATATATATATATATATATCTCAAAACATTCATATTTAAGTAATCACTTAACCTAGCCATGGACTACAGATAGTATTCCATCTTGGCGTCCATGATGTGCTATTATATACCAATACCATTTGGTAAACAACCCGTTTAAATGCACGTTGGAAAGGGAAGAGTGAAAAGTAAAGCCTTTATTGTGCTTCTGTCCTATAGAGGATTACAAAGAGAAGAAAGTGACAAATCCTGTCTTCATTCTTTGTCTGACGATCCCGGCTTCCCCTAGACAAGCATTGGGAAAGAGAAAGAGGAAAAAAGAAGAATGGTATTGAGTTTGTTTGTGCTGCACATGCCATCAAAAGGTTAAAGGCAGCCTCAGTGTAAAGTGTGAGGGTGATTGTAACACAAGGACCTAATCATAGATTCTATCAGCTAAGGCATCCCTGACCTGGTAATAACCATATTCCATTGTTTCTGTTTACTGCCCAGGAGAGAGGAGAGAAAAACCGAAAGCCTGGCAATATTGATTCCCATCCCCTCATATTGAAACCAGATATTGATTTTCTTTCTTTTTTTTTAAATAGGAAAAAGTGCATTGTTCAAGTGAATGAGATTTCTTTTGGGATTTGGTGAGAGAGGAGCTGAAATGAGCATCCTTTGGAACATAGTCTCTTGCGGATTTGGTACAGGGGCTGATAATTGAATTCAGCGATTGGGCTCTTGCATGTGGTGTGAGACTTTTTGCCAGAGGAGAGAAATGGACATGCTGACACGTCTACCTTTTTCCTCTGAAAAGAAAGATTTAAAAAAATATCCTACTCCTTTTTTGCATTTGATATGATTCCACAGCGGTACAACATTAGCTGAGATTGTCCCTGAATGATAAGGCAAATGATAGGACTTTGTAATGGCTATGACACCGCAGTGTGTGTCACTCGATCGCAGTGGTAGCCCTCCCGTCATTGTCTTCTGATTAGTCCCCCAACATCCAGCGCCAGGCCTGGCGTCTATTTCACATTCAGGGGGCGTACTCTCGTCTCCCACTCAATTTGCAATTAAGACAAAATTTAGACCACTGAAGCCTGAAGGCAGGTGGGTGTCCTCAGAGCGTGTTGCTTAGCAACTGCGGTGGCGCATGAGTCAATGAGCACCTGTGCGGCAGGAGCCAGTGCATCGAGGAAGCACAGGACGTGTAAAGCCACGGTCACGGTCGTGCCTGAGACGCTGAGATAGAGCAGCCCAATCTGGGCGCATGGGGGGAAGGAGGCTTATCTGGGCCAGACATGTTAGACTAGCGCAGAGAAGCAAGCAGGCTTGAGCCCTCAGCAGCTTGGGTCAGGGTCAAAGGACACTGTAGCTCTGGTCCTGGTTTCTGAACGATCTTCCAGATCCCCTGGGAGCTGTATCAGTGTCAGCTTGCAGTGAGCAGGGACAGGGACAGGGGGCACTGATGCTATCTTTAACAGTGATTTTCAGTGGTTGCCCCTGTGGGACAACCTGGCCTAAGGCTGATCACACCACCCAGAGGCCTCTAGGGAAGACAAAACGGCTGATTTGCAGGCACTAACCTCACTGTAATGGCAGGTTTGAGTAGATGGACTTGATATCAGTTATATTTATGTTATATAAGGCTTCTGCATTGTGTGGATTAATGTTCACCCTCACATCCGTACATATGGTCACCACAGAGGCCATTCTGTTCATCACTAGAGATGAGTGGTCATCTTTCCACCAGTACACAGACAGGAAGTTGACTTCAGGCCACTGGCTTTCATTTCCTTCCTGTCCTGTGGCTTCGTTCCACTACCTGCACCCATTTACTGCAGAGCCCAGAAGGGACACCTGGATTCAGAGAGAAGAAAAAAGACACAGACAGATATACACAGTAGTTCAGCATCTACAGTTGTTAGGTTGCTATGATAAATTCCCAAAATGTAATCAGATGGTATAAGGTGTATATAAGAGGTAATACTACAGTAGGGTGAAATGCATAGCCGGTACCTGTATTTGTGTCTGGTTAGTGTATTTGTATTTAAACCATGGGTGTTGTCAACTGTTGTTCATATATATATATATATATATATATATATTAGTCAGCTAATATGTTATCATAGTTATTTTAGTTTTTGCGTTTGTTACATTCCAGAAAGGTTTGCTGGACATGCTATCTGAATCAGTGATGATGCTGGGATGCAGTGCTGCGGTCAGTCGTTTTGTTATAATGCCCGTATGATTTTCCAGGAAGATTTTCTTTTAATGGAACAATGGAAATGAGATATTATGTGTATATATATATTGGATGAAGTGATGATGAAACGCAATAAGTTAATATATACTTTTAAATTAACTAAATAATTAATGTCTGGAGTCCCCGGCAGAGATATGCTGCGCTACGTACTGTCCAGTGTGTAGACTGTGTGTGCAGCGACTCTATAAATAAAAGCATATTTCTGTTTTGAATTTCAAGCCAGATATATAGAACTATGGTAGAAATATAGGTTTATTTTTGGGGTCTTAAATATGCCAGTGTTTACATCAGTCTACCGATGCAGCCCACTATGAATAGACAGAAATTATGATTGTGTACCTCCTATTCTTAAACGAAACTTGTCTTTTGTTTAAGATTGTCTTTCTTTCAGTGAGTATGAAGTATGAAAGTAAAAAATCTCCCAATCACAAGACTTTTTTTTTGTTGTGTCCTGCTGGATTCCATTTCCGGTCCATGACCTCTAGTCTCCACCAGATGCCCTGTAAACATGTCTGGCAAGTTTTCAAAAAACAAACAAGAACATAGAGTACTGCACCTAATATTCGTATGTATCATCTGTTCAATCTGAATAATGCATTTGGTTACATCCCTTGTCATGACTGTAACGAACCTTATCACAAACTAACACCTGTGTATTGATGTATCTTTTGCATCTTACATCTTGGATAGAGTAACTTATGTCTCATTGTTTTCCTTCTCTCAGGAGCCTGCTTTGCGTGGTGAACCCTCAAAAACAGGCCTGTTTGTGATAGTTTGCAAGCTGTTGAAACACAAGCTGCCGTTGCCCACCGCACATCAGCTAATGTATTTGCATGAGCTCGGATGCTGGGAACAGCAAATTGACTGAGCAAATAGGCATCTAACCACACAGTAGGGGGAGTCATGTTGTATTCTTGCAAAGAAAAGGAGAACACTCGCAATGGCTCTCATGTGGAGAGGCATGCCTTATGAACACTTGGAGATGTAAAAGCAGGGATCCAGTAATAACATGCACTTACAAAATGGAATGAAAAGCAAATATAGATGGAGGACACTCTTCATTGCTGTTAAGTGGTCATGCAGAGGACCACTGGACCACAACAAGGGAGTGAAGAAGTGGTCAAGTAAAGACAGAGTGAATTGATGATTGTTACATGATGGGTCAGAGGAGGGTGAAATCCTGACACTTAAAAATAGTGAAAATCTGTAGCTAAAGGAAAACAGAATGAGTAAAGTTGTTAGAATAATGTGCCATTGATGAGATAAAGTCCAACAGTTTGGTGGTGGGGTTTCATCGTTGATCCTCTTACCTTTTACATTTACATTTGCTCATTTGGCTACCGCTTCTATCCAAAGCTATTTACAAATGAGGCAGGATATACCTGAGCAATTGAGAGTTAAGGGTCTTGCTCAGGGATCCAACCATGGCAGCTTAGCGGTACCGGAATTTGAAGTCACAACCTTATGATCGGTAGACCAAAGTCTTAATCACTTCCCTAAAAATGGTTTCCAAGGCTGGGATTTTCGCACACTAGTTGCCATGGGCTTGTTTGGATGTCAGTGGCTCTGTGCAATAGAGGTGGGGACAAAGAAGATGCTGTTGATTATGATATAATTCTGCTTGGCACAGTTTTCTAAAGCCACCCCGGCTCTGCCCCAGTCGCCGCAGGGGCCAGCCCAGGCCACGCGATGTGTATTAGAGACTCCTCAATTTCACACATGCTTACTCTTGAGTGAGGTTCGCATAAAGGGATTAGGAGGGGAGGAAGTGCAAGGGAAATGGGATGTTAGACACCCTGCTTAATGGAGTGACGGGGCCTGGGCCTGTGTCCTTTCTATTTCCACCTCTCCCCCCACAGCTCTGCTCTAGTGCACTGACACTCTAATCCAAGCTACACACACTCCATACACATCCTGGCTACAGATTCTGAGCAGGGGGAGGCAAGGCAAGGCCAGGAGGAAGAAGCTTTGCTAAACTCTTTCCTAATGCT